>NC_053490.1:528634247-528709247 GCF_905171775.1 Rana temporaria | reverse complement strand
AAGGAAGGAAGGAAGGGAGGGAGGGAGGGAGGAAGGGAGAACCTTAATTACAAGTAAGAAAGGAAGAGGTGGAAAGTCAGAGGTGGAAAAAGCGAGGAAAGGAGGGAGGAAAGAAGGAAGAAATAAAGAAAAGAAGGAAGGGAGGGAGGAAGGGAGACCCTTGATTACAAGTAATGAAGGGAGGAAGGGAAATCCTTGATTATAAGGAAGGAAAGGAAAGCATGAGGGGGAAATGGAGGGAGGGAAGAAAGGATCGAAGGAAGGGAGGAATGAAGGAAGGAAGGGAGACCCTTGATTACAAGTAAGGAAGGAGAAAAAGAGGGAGGGAAGGAGAAGGAAGGGGGAGGTGAGGGATGGAGGAAGGAAGGGAAGTAAGGAAAGGAAGGAAGGAAAAAAGGGAGGGAGGGAAGGGAGGAAAGGAAGGAAGGAAGGAAGGAAGGAAGAAAGGATGGAAGGAAGAAAGGAAGGAAGGAAGGACGGAAAAAATGGAGGAAAGGAAGGAAGGAAGAAAGGAAGGAAGGAAGGAAGTAAGGAAGGGAGGGAGGAAGGAAGGGAAGGAGGGAGGAACCCTTGATTACACATAAGCCAAAAGTTTCTCATAAAAAACTTGTGCCAATATAATTACAAATAAACTCCCGATACAAGCCTCCCTCGCTGTGCACAGTACAATGTATTTTGCATTCCGTATACCTTGGCTCGGAGGAGACGCCTATCAAATGATAACCAAAACATATTAGTAGAAGTGAATGGGAATAGTTCCTCGTTTATCGGAATGTTTTGCTCTGAAAGGAGATTGGATTATTTTCTCCCGGAAACACATTCGGCTTTATCGCGGAATTAAAGCCGCCTTTGTGGCATAAGTCTGTGTGAGATTAGGCCGTCCTATCGGCCTCTCCGCACTCTCCCAACTTGCTCACTCCTAACATTCGCCAACTTAGAATAATGCACATTTAAATCGCCGTATCAGCCGGCAAAGAAATACATTCTCGCGGATTGACGGGCGCACAAAGTTCAAATTAAACGCCTTTTACAACAAATAAAAACCTTCCCTTTTTGCAGCCGACCGTTTGAGGGGAAAAATGTTTTATCGCTGCGCCGAGACCTGTTAGACGGCCTTACGGAAATGTATTCTCCGACAAGCATTATTTCCTGAAAGATCAAATAAGCAGCCTTTTTCGTGGCATCGCCTTAAGTCTGTTTGCACTCCCAGGATGCCTTTTAATGCGGTGTTTATGTAAAGAGCGCAGGTTGCTGGCTGTCTGATGGTTGTTTATGCAGTGGACTCCACTTTTGCAGATCTTCCCGCGGGGAGCCATGACAGCGAGACACTTCCTGCTGATATAGGCGGCACACACTTGTTCTTAGCTACTTTGTCAAACCTGTGATTTGCAGTGTTAGGAATCTGAGGGGAAAAAAAATAAAATAAAAATAAAAAAATAAACAGAACCATAAGGGAGTACGGCAAGACGGGAGACAGAAATGGAAAGTACGAGATACGATGAGATGAGAGGTCTCCTGGGCCTTTGAGTTTTGTTTGCAAAGGTTTTTGCATCTCATCTGAACAGATTGGCCCGGATTCACAAAGCACTTGCGCCGACGTATCTCAAGATACGCCGGCGTAAGTGCAAATGTGCGCCGTCGTCAGGGCCGGACTTACCATTGGGCTTGACTGGGCTCAAGCCCATGGGCCCCGCCCAATAGGGGTCCCCGGGAGGAGGAAGCAGGAAGAGCCACGCAGCTGCTGATGAAGAGGTAAGAAGTCCTCTTCACCCCCCGGGGTTTCCCCACTCAACAACTATGATCGGCGACGCCCCCTGTCAAAAATTTGGATCAATCAGCGAACCCCCCTGCTCAACATCTCTGATCAGCGGCACCCCCCACCACCACGCAACAACTTCGATCGTCAGCACCACCCCTCGCTCAACAACTCGGATTGGCGGCAGCCCCCCCACCCACTGTGCAACAACTTCTATCAGCTTTGATCGGCGGCCCCCCCCCCTCGCTCAACAACTCGGATTGGCGGCAGCCCCCCCCACCCACTGTGCAACAACTTCGACCAGCGGCACCCCCCGTTCAACAACTTCGACCCCCCCCCTTGCTTCTCGGCTCCAGGGGGCCCCTCAATCAACACTCAAGCCCGATAGGGGGCACCCGGGAGGAGGAAGCAGGAAGAGCCATGCCGCTGCTGGTGATGAGGTAAGAAGTCCTCGATCGGCGGCACCCCCCGCTCAACAACTTCAATCGGCGGCACCCCCCCCCCTCACCGCGCAACAACTTCGATCGGCGACACCCCCCGCTCCAGGGGGCCCCTCAATCAACACTCAAGCCCAGGGGCCCCCACCACCCTAAGTCCTGCCCTGGCCGTCGTATCTGACCCACAAACTAAGATAGGCCTAAAAACAGGCTTCATCCCGCCGACGTAACTTGCCTACGGCGGCGTAGGGTGGGCGCACATTTACGCCGGACACATGGTGGCCCTGCCATTGATTAGCCATTCAAATATGCAAATGAGGAAAATACGGCGATTCACGAACCTGCGCGCGCCCGGCGCAGGCTACGAGAGGTGCGCGTAAGTTGTACGTCCGGCGTAAATTTAAGCCCCATAAAGGAGGTGTAACTCAGCAGCAGACATGTAAAGGTCTGCACCAAGGAATACAAGCCGGCGTAGTTTACGTTGGACATGAGTCTGGATGGGCGTAGATTACGTTCATGGCGTAGGCAGCGATCCGGCGTATCTCAGGTAGTTGTTCCGATGTGGTTATGAGCATGCGCACGGGGATGCGTCCACGACGCGATGCATGCGCAGTTCGTTAAACATACTTGTCTGGCTCTCCAACCATCATTTGCATGGGGTCACGCCTCATTTGCATGGCTTTGCATGGGGCAAGCCCACTTCCACCTACGCCGGCCTGCGCCTTCGAAACCTACGCCACGCCGACGCAGCTTTGGGAGCACTGGCTTCCTGAATTCCATGCTTGCCTCTCTGCGCTGCGTCGGCGTAGCGTACATTGATATGCGCTACGGCGGCGTAATGTGTGCCCGCTCTTTGTGAATCTGGGCCATTTGATGGTAGGAAATAAGGAAGGAAGTAGAAAATATGGAACCACCAAAGTCCTCCTGGCTCTTTGGTTTTTGTTTGCAAGGCTTTTGCATCTCATTTGGGCAGATTTAACCACTTGCTTACTGGGCACTTAAACCCCCCTCCTGCCCAGACCAATTTTCAGCGCTGACGCACTTTGAATGAAAATTGCGCGGTCATACAACGCTGTACCCAAATACATTTTTTATCATTTTTTTCCCACAAATAGAGCTGACTGTAATGCCGCGTACACACGGCCGTTTTTCGGTTTCTAAAAATATACATTTTTTACGTAAAAAAAAACAAAAAAAATTTAATATTGAATTAAAATAGTAAAATAGTAAAATTTCAAAATAAATAAAAATATTACGTTTTTTTTTAATGTCATTAAAAACGATCGTGTGTGGGCTTCAGAGCATTTTTCGGGTTCTGGAAAACGGGCACATTTTGTTTTCGAACATGCTCTATTTTTTCACTACGTTTTTAACGTTGTCGTTTTTTGGGTTGTAAAAAATGATCGCGTGTGGGCTTAAACGACATGAAAAACCTGCGCATGCTCAGAAGCAAGTTATGAGACGGGAGCGCTCGTTCTGGTAAAACTAGCGTTCGTGATGGATTACGCTGTAACAGACAGAAAAGCGCGAATCGTCATTTACTAACACGGAATCAGCTAAAGCAGCCCAAAGGGTGGCGCCATCCGAATGGGACTTCCCTTTTATAGTGCCGTTGTACGTGTTGTGCGTCACCGCGCTTTGCTAGAGCATTTTTTTTTCCACGATCGTGTGTAGGCAAGGCCGTTTTAATGATCAAGTTGAAAAAAACGTTGTTTTTTCTAGAGCCCGAAAAACGTTGTTTTTTACAACCCGAAAAATTATCATGTGTACGCGGCATAAGTCTTTCCGGGGCCCATAGGAAATAAGCAGGAAAAAAATTCAATGTTTAAAGGTAATAATAAAAAATAAAAAAAAAATCTGACATTTTCCTTTCTGAAAAAGTACCTCCTAAATTCGAAATATAGTGGAAGTGAATAATCACTTACTGGCCCTTTAAGGACCTCCCAAAGCGGTGGCTTCCAGTGATTCCCGGTCATGTGATCACTGTGGTTGGCTTTGATGGTGGTCACGTGATTGGGAACCCATCCAAATGGCTTTTGGTTGTAAACAGTGACTGGAAGCGTTAGACCCCTTTCACACTGAAGCTATTTTACAGCTTTTTAGCGTTAAAAATAGCGCTATTAAAACGCTCATAAAACGCTCTCCATGCATCTCAATGGACCCTTTCACACCGAGTCCTGCAAGCAGCATTTTTGAAACAGCTTTTGGGCGCTGAAAAAAACTGCTCCAAAAATGCCCCTCTCCAAATAACAGCTTTCTGGCCCTTTAACCACTTTAGCCCCGGATCACTTGGCTGGCCAAAGACCAGAGCACTTTTTGCGATTCGGCACTGCATCGCCTTAACTGACAGTTGCGCGGTCGTGCGACGTGGCCCGCAAACAAAATTGATGTCCTTTTTTTTCCCACAAATAGAGCTTTCTTTTGGTGCCATTTGATCACCTCTGCGGTTTTTAGTTTTTGTTAAAAAAAAATAAAAAGACTGAATTAAAAAAAAATATATATATTTTGTTATAAAAAATTTCCAGCAGGTAATTTTTCTCCTTCATTGATGTACGCTGATGAGGATGCACTGATGGGCTGCACTGATGGGCACAAATGGGCTGTACTTATGGGCACTGATGGGCTGCATTGATGGTCACCGATAAGGCGGCGCTGGTGGGCACTAAGAGGTGACACTGAGAGGTGGCACTGATGGGTGGCACTGAAGGGCATTGATAGGTGGCACTGGTGGGCACTGAGAAGTGGCACTAATAGGTGGCATTGATAGGTGACACTGATAGCTGGCAATGATGGGCACTGATAGGTGGCAGTGATGGGCACTGATGGTGGCAATAACGGGCACAGATCTGCACTGGTAGGTTACACTGATAGGCAGCACTGCTAGGTGGCACTGATGAGGCACTGCTTGACACCAATGGTGGGCATTGATAGGTGGAGGGGTCTGTGCAGAATGGGGGGGTCTGTGCTTAAGGGGGGTCTGTACATTCTCTAGGCTATATTTATATGGGCATGGAGTGAAGCTGAATTATCTCAAGAGCTATTTCACACTGCCAGCTGGCCGCGTTAAATGCGACTGTGTATCGCCACTCCCGAAGCGCCCATGCCTCGGGGGAAAACGGAAAAGGATGGAAAAGAAAAAAACGTCAGCTCCATGTCCCTTCCTTTAATATTTTTCTTTGCCTTCGGGGGGATTATCTCCACAATACATGAAGAGTCGGAGCCTTTCTATAACGCCAGAGGGTGCCCGCCCCAAATTGGACAAATTGGGCGCCAGCCAAAAAACGGTGCCCACACAGGCCACGGAGATGCCACAACAGACAGCGGTTGGGAGCGCGCGGATAAAAAAAAACGCGAAAAAAAAAAAAACACAAACGCGCCAAAAAGCCGGAGTAGAATAGAAAATAAACAAAGATAAACACGGCAATAGAGGCGACTGTGAAGAGGCCGAGCCGTTCTATAATCTCCAGGCTGCAGGCGGCCGATCTCGCCGCTTCACGCCGAGTGTTTAATGCCAATTATAAGTCATAATGAAAGCGGCAGACCCGTTCCTTCGCCTAACAAACTCATTTAATGTCTCTTCCTTAGGAGGCATGTCCACCTGAGCCCGGGGAACTGAGCGGATAATAGCCGCCCGGGCGTCAGGGGCAATTTATTTCTGCTTCCCGTTATTCCGAGCATATGTCGCCGAAAACCCGCCCGAGCGAATGGATGAGGCGGCGATACGGACGCGTAAAAGGGGACCTGCGTGTGTCTGAATTGGCTTCATGATACGGCAATCCCAGAGAGATATTAGCCCCTTTGGCGCGGGCCCTTTAAGGGTTTTGTTGGGCGGGGCTTGTAACCATGTGACTGCTGTGATTGGCTGTCACATGATCGGAAAACTTTCCATGAGCCGCCAGTCTCTGCGCCGCTTTACCGCCGACGCCCCCACCGCCCCAGTGTGAAAGGGGTTTAACAGTGTGAATTTGCTGTCCCCTTTAAATAACTCAACGCACAGCCATTAATGTCTAAAACCGCTGGCAACAAAAGTGAGTACATCCCTAAGACCCCTTTCACACTGAGGCGCTTTGCAGGCGCTATAACGCTAGAAATAGCGCCTGCAAAGCTCCCTGAAAGAGCGTCTCCATTCACTCCAGCGTGGAAGCCCCAAGGGCTTTCACGCTGGAGCGGTGCGCTGGCAGGACAGTATAAAAAGTCCGGCCAGCAGCATCTTTGAGGCGCTGTAGGAGCGGTAAATACACCGTTCCTAAAGCGCCCCTGCCCATTGAAATCAATGGGCAGGGGCGTTGCCGAACCAACCCGGCAAAGCGCCGCTGCAGCGGGCGGTTTTAACCCTTTTTTGGCCGCAACAGGGGGTTAAAAGCACCCCGCTAGCTGCCGAATGGTGCCTCAAAAACGATGGTAAATCGCCAGTTTTACACTGGCAGTGTCATTTTCACAGTGATCAGTGCATTTTTATAGCACTTTTTGCTGTAAAAATGACAATGGTCAATAATGTCGCAGTCATGATACAAATCGCTATTTGCCGCCATTACTAGTAAAAAAAAATATATTAATAAAAATGCCATAAAACTATCCCCTATTTTGAAGACGCTATAATTTTAGCGCAAACCAATCAATAAACGCTTATTGCGATTTTTTTTTTTACCAAAAATATGTAGAAGAATACGTATCGGCCTAAACTGAGAAAAAAAATATATATAAAAAAAAATGGGATATTTATTATAGTTATATATAAAAAATTGCGCAAAACTAAGAACAAAAAACTTTAGGCTGCCAACACAACAAAAGGATAATTGTAAATATCGTGAAATTAAAGTGTAGCGCCAAAGGCGACCCACCCGTTGAGGAGGGGGAAGATTAAGAAAGTGAGCCTTCTGCCGGTAAGCAAAAAGTCTAAGTGATAATTGATTACTATATGTATTAATTAGTGTACCAAAACACAGTTTGAAAAACTAGAAAAATAAGAAAAATAGGTTCCCAGGCTCAGGTAAAAACCTGCCCGAGCACCCAATCATGTAATATTAAGTGCAAAAGAAATAATTGAAATAATTGAGTGTTATAAAAGTACATCAAGTCTCAAACCTAGTGCACCTATAACCTATATCTAGTAACGTTTGTGCAGTGGAGAAGCAATGAGGCTTATAGTACCCGACTGGTTTCGTCTTACGCAGACTTCAACAGGGGTGTCCTGAGGACACCCCTGTTGAAGTCTGCGTAAGACAAAACCAGTGGGGTACTATAAGCCTCATTGCTTCTCCACTGCACAAACGTTACTAGATACTTCCATTTTCCTTAACGGAGTGGAAGCTTGCTGTTATTTTTCACGTGTGGCTTTTTTACTTGGTTTTAACAATTTTTATGTGATTTGTATCCATCACTATTGTGATATTTTGGAGTTGAATTTTTTACCAATTACATTTTTACCATCTACACCATGAGAAGCCATTTTTCTCTTTTTCCTCAATCATTATACCCTTAATCGGTACCATTGCGTGGCTTTCGGAGGTGCTCTGGTCACCTATCGGATTCTGACTTCTGACATGAAGGCCGAGCCTGGATACACCGGAGGTGGACGCCATTCAGGAGGACTTTCCCGGATGATGATCTAGGGGGGCGATCGGCCCACATAAGCCCGCAAGACCCTCCCACTGTACAGTGAGTAGAGGGTCCATCTTGTCCGGTAAGGGTACCTTATTCACACTTAAATACATGGTTGTGATCATTGGAGGACTATATTCTTGAATTTCATATCGGGGCTCAGAGAGGAAGAATTTATCCACATAGTGGATGGACTAATCTTTTCCTTTACATCCACGGATCTATTGATCAGATGTGGGGAGACCACGATTAACGAATTGTCTGAATAAGGGTGTTATGGACTATTCTCTCCCAGTTTCATAGATATGGACTGATCATTCATTTCACTGAGGATTGGCGTTTTTGAATTTTTTATTTCAATAGTTTGCATATACTTTTTCACATGAAGTTTGTCACTTGAATGTTCATTATAGGTGCACTAGGTTTGAGACTTGATGTACTTTTATAACACTCAATTATTTCAATTATTTCTTTTGCACTTAATATTACATGATTGGGTGCTCAGGCAGGTTTTTACCTGAGCCTGGGAACCTATTTTTCTTATTTTTCTAGTTTTTCAAACTGTGTTTTGATACACTAATTAATACATATAGTAATCAATTATCACTTAGACTTTTTGCTTACCGGCAGAAGGCTCACTTTCTTAATCTTCCCCCTCCTCAACGGGTGGGTCGCCTTTGGCGCTACACTTTAATTTCACGATATTTATTATAGCAAAAAGTTAAAAATATTGGGCTAGATTCAGAAAGCCCGCCGTAAGTTTGTGCGGGCGTAGCGTATCTCAGATACGCTACGCCGCCGTAACTTAGTGAGGCTGGGGCTGGATTCACAAAGAACCTGCGCCCTAAGTTACGGCGGCGTAGCGTAAATCTGTCGGCGTAAGCGCGCCAAATTCAAATTGAGAAGAGGTGGGCGTGTTTTATGTAAATAAAACATGACCCCACGTTAATTACGTCTCTAACGAATGGCGCATGCGCCGTCCGTGAACGTATCCCAGTGCGCATGCTCCTAATCACGTCGCAATAGTCAATGCTTTCGACGTGAACGTAATTTACGCAAAGCCCTATTTGCGAACGACTTACGCAAACGACATAAACAACACAAAATTCGACGCTGTCCCGACGTCCATACTTAACATTGGCTATGCCTCATATAGCAGGAGTAATGTTACGCTGGAAAAAGCCTTACGCAAACAACGTAAAAAAAATCCGCCGGGCCCACATACGTTTCTGAATCTGCGTATCCAGCTCATTTGCATATTCTACGCTGAAATCGACAGAAGCGCCACCTAGCGGCCAGCGTAAATATGCAACTAAGATACGACGGCGTAAGAGACTCACGCCAGTCGGATCTTAGCCTAATTTTGGCGTATCATGCTTTCTGAATACAGAAAGAAGATACGCCGGCGCAGCTTTGAATTTACGCGTCGTATCTATAGATACGCCAACGTAAATTCTTGCTGAATCCGTTCTATTTTGTTTTTTTCTAAATTGTCGCTCTTTTTTTGTTTATAACGCGAAAACTAAAAACCGCAGAGATGATCAAATACCACCAAAAGAAAGCTCTATAAGTGGGGAATAAAGGACGTCAATTTTTTTTGGTAGCCACGTTGCACGACCGCACAATTGTCAGTTAAAGCGACGCAGTACCGAATCGCAAAAAGCAGCCCGGTCATTGGGCAGCCAAAGCGGTTAATAATAACTGTCTTCTACGTGGAATCACTACTGTTATTAGGAAGCAGGCCACTAGGGGGAGAACTTACAAATCCATATTTGTAATACAGCAATGTAAATACGATACAACAAACATGTCAAGAATTGAGAAAGTCGCATCAAATTTACTCTGCGGCAATAATTGCTGCACACGGAAAATACAATCCGGTTGCTCTTTAATGTCAATGGCATGTACGATCCTATCGCAGGAAGCTGGTACTCGTTGTAATAGCAGAATGGTAATTTCCTTTGCATGATAGTCCCCCGTATGATGCATCGCCCTCTGCTCTGCCCTCCAGACTCAGCGCAGTGTGATGGATCTCTGGAAGGGATCTCTATACAGACGTCTCTTTGATGCATTGCCCTCTTTTACACTTTTGCGATTGCATCGAATGTAATGCGGCCACGTTTCCTGCTTATGATACAAATTGTTTGTCTAAAGTACGGATGGGAAATCTCAGCCAGCTGAAAAACCTGCGAAATGAGAGAACGCGCCGAATTTGCATAACTTGTTTTCTTGGGGCTCCAAGTAGAAGTTTGAGGAGGAAATGTCAGGCTAGTCCAAATATTTCCAGAATTCTGAAGGTTCACATGTTAGTCACTAAATACAATGGGCCATATGGGTCAGCGTAGAATATGCAAATGACTAGTTACGGCGATTCACGAATGTACGCTTTACCCGTCTCTCTAAATTTACGTAGTTTCCGTCGAGATACGCCGCATAAAACTAAGGCTGCCCTCTAGGTGGCCTAGCCAATGTTAAGTATGGGCGTCGTTCCCGCATCGAAATTTTAAAATTCACGTCGTTTGCGTAAGTCGTCTGTGAATGGCGCTGGACGCCATTTACGTTAACGTCGAAACCAATGACGTCCTTGCGACGTCATTTAGCATAATGCACGTCGGGTAATTTGACGGACAGAGCATGCGCAGTACGTTCGGCGCGGGAACGTGCCTAATTTAAATGGTGCCCGCCCCATTTGAAATAGACGGGCTTGCGCCGAGTGGATTTACGTTACACCGCCGCAAGTTTACAGGTAAGAGCTTTGTGAATCAGGCACTTACGCTGTAAACCTGTGGCGGTGTAACGTAAATGGGATATGTTACGCCGCCGCAGCGTAACGTATTTGTACCTGAATCTGGCCCATTGTTTTTTTGTTTTTCAAAATTGTCGCTCTATTTTTGTTTATAGCGCAAAAAATAAAAACCGCAGAGGTGATCAATCACCACCAAAAGAAAGCTCTATTTGTGGGAAAAAAGGACGCCAATTTTGTTTTGGGAGCCACGTCGCACGACCGCGCAATTGTCAGTTGAATCGTCGCAGTCCCGAATATCAAAAAAATGGCTCGGTCATTGGGCAGCCAAATCCTCCGGGGCTGAAGTGGTTAAAGAGCCAACTAACAGGTGTTCTCAGTATGTGCGCAACATTTCTATGATTGGCTGACACCATCCTTTAACCACTTGAGACCCGCGCTATTGACAAAAGACGTCAACAGCGCGTGTACCTGGTGGCCACGATGTCCGCCGGGTACACGCGATCGTCGGTCACACAGCAGGGACGTGGAGCTCTGTGTGTAATGATGGGGTGTAAACACAGAGCTCCACGTGCTGTCAGAGGAGAGGAGACCGATCTGTGTCCCTTGTACATAGGGACACAGCATTGGTCACCTCCCCCAGTCACCCCCCTCCCCCCACACAGTTAGAACACACCCAGGATACACATTTAACCCCTTCCTCACCCCCTAGTGTTAACCCCTTCACTGCCAGTCACATTTATACAGTAATTAGTGCATTTTTATAGCACTGTTCGCTGTATAAATGTGAATGTTCCCAAATTTGTGTCAAAAGTGTCCGATACGTCCGTCGCAATATCGCAGTCCCAATAAAAATCGCAGATCGCCGCCATTACTAGTAAAAAAAAAAAAAATCATAATTCTGTCCCCTATTTTGTAGGCGCTATAACTTTTGCGCAAACCAGTCGCTTATTGCGATTTTTTATTTTTTTTTATAAAAATACGTCGAAAAATACGTGTCGGTCTCAACTGAGAAAAAAAATTGTTTTTTTTTAAAAAAAAATGGGATATTTATTATAGCAACAAGTAAAAAAAATATATATTTTTTTTAAATTGTCGCTCTTTTTTTGTTTATAGCGCAAAAAATAAAAACCGCAGAGGTGATCAAATACCACCAAAATAAAGCTCTATTTGTGGGGAAAAAAGGACGTCAATTTTTTTTGGAGCCACGTCGCACGACCGTGCAAATGTCAGTTAAAGCGACTCAGTGCCGGAAGCTGAAATTTCACCTGGGAACGAAGGGGGTTTATGTGCCCAGTAAGCAAGTGGTTAAACTTTCACCACGGTATAGGAAAAAAAATTACGTTTTCAGGACCTAATGGCGCTCCAGACAAGGACCGTGAAAAGACCTTGCTGTGGCCAATTTAACTTTTGGAAAACTTTTACGAAACAAAGTCGCCGTTATCTCCTCTGTAAACTTCCACTGGCACGGAAAAAGCACTTAATTCCCTTCAACTTTCATGTGCAAACACTGTCTTAAAACTCGCAAGCTTTTCACCTATCTCTAGTGAAATGCAAAGGCCAATTTTATTGAACAGTCCTTCCTGACTTGGCAGGGGAAAAAAAAATTGCATCGAGATCATAGATTTTCTCAGTTTTTTTTTTTTTCTCTCCTGTTTCTTTGAGTTTTATTATTTTTTTCCTCTTCCTTTCTGTACCGAGCTGATGGACTTGTGAGCAGTAAATTGCATTCAATTAAATTCTCGGTTGATGCTGCATGAGGATAGCTAACAACGAGCAATTACGCCATTTAACAGCTGTTAAGTGCTGCTAATTGGATGCTAGAGAAAGGCGCAGTGGAGAGGATATTGTGAACACAAATGAACAAACTAGCACATACAAATAATAACAAAGATAAATTAGGCTGCTTTGTAATGAGGATTAGGAAGAGTGGGACCCGCCCCCTGAGCTCAACCGGAACCTGTATAATGGAACCGGGGGGCTTCTAGTCCCCTAATAACATAATCAATATCTCCCAGGAAAAAAAAAAAAATCAAAGGCTTTATTATGGACGGTTGGACAATAGAAAGCAAATAAAAGCCACTCCACTTATAATTCTCTACAATGTACATAGCTCATAACTCTACATCGTCCTTTCTCGACCATTTTAGAGCAACCCTTGAAATACTTTTCACATATTAAGGAACCCCTTCTAAATTTAATTCAGCAGGATTCAATGGGAAGATGGCTACTTACATTGGTGGTCAGGGAGAAGAATGCCCCTCTTACAGTGGCGACCAGGGGAGGGCTGGGCCGGAGGGCAGGGTGGCAATTGCCTCCCAGGATGCCCTAACTTATGTTCAAAACAGAGCAGCGCAGAGGAAACTACAACTCCCTTGGACTGGATTCTTGGAAGCAGGCAGAGGCAGGGCATGCCAGGGAGTCGGGATGCAGGGCTGGGCGCTGGCTGCAACTTGACCCCAGGACCAGGAACATTACCCCTCAGGAGGCCGTGGCGTGCAAGGACCTACTGAGCTGAGATCACTAAGGTGAGAGACCCTGACACCCATAGCTGACCCCAACTCCCCCCCATTTACCCCATGTAACCTGCCCCAGTGATCAGGCTGCATTGATGGGCACTGGAGTTGGCTGCACTGATGGGCACCGGTGAGGCTGCATTGAAAAACTAGATGGGCCATGGATGGTGAGCTGATTCAGCAATTCAATGGGCCACTTAACTGGACTTTCCCCCCAGGCCTAAGGCTGCCAGCCCTCCCCTGGTGGCGACCAGAATGCCTCCTTTATAGACAGCTAAAAAGATCAATGCTGGAACACCACAGTGCATACCCATACCCTACTAGGGTGACCACGTGTCCTGGATTGCCCGGGACAGTCCCGCATTTTGCAGGTCTGTCCCGGGCACATTTATTCCAGGACAATACAGTGTCCCGTAATGAAACTGACACAGCCACCCCCCAAGCCAAACTAATGCCCCCAAAAAAGGCTGCCACATCACCGCTTTACTCACTGACAGTACTTGTCCTGGTCGGGAATGCCTGGAGAAGCACAATCCCCGCCCCCTGCTTGTGATTGGAGAAATCATAAATCCCGCCTCTTGTGTCCAATCACTGTGCTGGGATTCGTTGCAGTACAAGCTGATTTTTGGGAATGGGGGTGTCCCTGAATGGTAGTTTGGAAATGTGGTCACCCTATACTCTACCCATATGAGCATTTTGGCCTACCCAGGTTCAGAGCCATTCTAACTATGCAAATGCTAGCAACTATAACTACTATGAAAACGGGGCCACCATTACCACACAACGAATAAAACATCCATTTAGTGGGTAACCTATGTCTCTACAAGTAAAGCCCCAACGTGAACTCGGCAGCCATCTTGGGTCTTTGGCTCCCAGGTTTGGCAAGCTTTATGCGAGCGGTTAGGGTAGGATCAGGTTCCTTCGTCTGGCAGGGATGGTGCTTAGAGGCAGGCAAAGGTTCCTGAAGTGCAGGAACTACACTTTCTCCTCATAGGTAGCCTCCTGTTTGGATGTGGATCGACCAGGCCACATAGGTGGCGCTTGATCGAATCGGCATGGCAGAAGGAGAAGGAAATTGTGAGGAACTTGGTTCCTCTATGACTTCCTGTGGTCTCAGGGAGACAGCTGTCTGATTGGACATTGGCGCCCCACGTGACCTTGACAGCCATCTTGGGTCTTTGGCTCCCAGGTTTGGCAAGCTTTACGCAAGAGTTTAGAGTAGGGTCAGGTTCCTTCGTCTGGCAGGGATGGTGCTTAGAGGCAGGGAAAGGTTCCTGAAGTGTAGGGAAGTGCAGGAACTACACCACCTCCTCATAGGAAGCCTTCTGTTTGGGTGTGGACCGACCAGGCCACATTCCTGCTCCTTGCTGCAAAAGCTGTGGGAATCATTCCAGGATCTCGATCTTCTGTTGCTCATTGTGAGTGGCTCCAGTGGGCTGTGCCTTCCCACTGGGCCTGTTTGTATGTTGTTGGAACTCTTTCATCCTCCTTGGCCTCTGAGTGTATTCCTTGCTGCTGGCACACCACGGTGCATACCCATACCCTACCCATATGAGCATTTTAGCCTACCCAGGTTTAGAGCCATTCTAACTATGCGAATGCTAGCAACTATAACTACTATGAAAACGGGGCCACCATTACCACACAACAAATAACATCCATTTAGTGGTTAAAAAGGTTGTAAAGCTTCGTGTTTTTTCACCTTAATACATCCTATGCATTAAGGTGAAAAAACACCTTGCACTCTCCGGTAGGGTAACCACGTGTCCCGGATTGCCCGGGACAGTCCCGCATTTTGCAGGTCTGTCCCGGGCACCTTCATTCCAGGACAATACAGTGTCCCGGAATGAAACTGACACAGCCACCCCCCGCGCCAATTTGATGCCCCCGAAAAAGGCCGCCACATCACCGCTTTACTCACTGACAGTACTTGTCCTGGCCGGGAATGCCTGGGGGAGCACAATCCTTGCCCCCTGCTTGTGATTGGAGAAATCATAAATCCCACCTCTTGTGTCCAATCACTGTGCTGTGATTCGTTACAGCACAAGTTGATTTTTAGGAAGGGAGGGTGTCCCTGAATGGTAGTTTGGAAATGTGGTCACCCTATTCTCCAGCCCCCCGAGCCCCCGTTTTACTTACCTGAGCCCCGAATCTCCGAGGCTTTGATCCTGCATTGCTTTCCCCCAGCTGTTGTGGGCTCTTCATTGGATGATTGATAGCAGCGCAGCCATTGGCTCCCGCTGCTGTCAATCAAATCAATGACGCAGCGTGCCGGGGGGGGGGGGCTATGGCCGCCGAGTGTATCACATGGGAGCCCGCCCACAAGCTAACCCCCTTGGGAGAGAGCTTCTCAGGAGGGGGTTAGCTCTTGCAGGTAGGAGCCGAGCAGGGCCGGACTGGCCTACCGGGATCCCGGGACATCTTCCGGTAGGCTGCCTGCCCTGAGGCTGCTTTGGGCTAAGCTGTGGCTGCAGCGCAGCGATCCGCTCTCTCCTCCTCCACTACACGTCACACTCACACAGAGTCAGCGGGCATCCCCCGCTGTGTGTTTGCGAGCTGCCTGTGTCTGCTGTGTGAAGACTTTGGACGCTGTACTGTTTGAAAAGTGCCCCCCTCCTCCTAGACCAGCTCGTGTCTGCTGGGGGGGGGGTTGGGGGAAAAGCTAGTAATGTGGTTTCAGGGTTGCTGGCTTCAGTTATCAGTTATGCTTGGACCCCGCACTGACAGAACGCTCCCCCCCCCCCCCCCTCGCACGGACGTCAGACAGGAGAGAAAAAAAGGATACAGAGAGCAGGATCTTCTCCTCTCACCCCCCCTCGTGTATGTCCCTGTGGCCCCGCCCACATTCCAATCCTCGGCAGCTCCTCCATGCTTCCCAAAGAGGGACTCCAGCAGCCTGCAGCAGTTAGATAGTGGAGGGAAGGACAGCTTGTAATATGGATGCTGCAACCCTCCACAGAGGATCCACAGCTCTCCAGGTCAGCCAATCGCCTTGCTTCCTAATGAAACTTCTCAGTGAATGAAAAGAAAGCAGCACACAGGTGGGTCAGTCATTGATGGGGCTGAACAGAGTGTGTTGTCACCTCCAGAGTCCCTCAACCAACACAGCAGCCCACTAGGGTTTCCATTGTGTGGTGCACTACAAGCCCCAGCATGCTCTGCCAGCCTATGTATAAGTATAGTAGGCCTTGTTTGCTGACCAATCCAGGGCCCAAGCCTTCATTTATGGTAAGGGAAATGTCCCCCCCCCCTCCTCTCATTTCGCCAGCCTCTGAGCACACCTCTGTGGACTGTGATGTAAAGGGGGACTCTGATGTACGTGGGGGCTTTGCTGATCAGAGACCCCCTTACGTCAGGATTCCAAGAGTACCTCTTTGGGCCAGTTCACTCCAGACGCAGTTCCGTTTACTTTTTTTCTGCACAAAATGCATGTACAGTTTTTTCCATGTATTCTAATGGCTTTTGTTGGCTCTAGTTCACACCATGCAGTCAGTTTCTGCACCAGAAACTGACTGCATGGTGTGAACTAGAGCCATTGGAATACATGGAAAACACTGTGCATGCATTTTTACTGCAAAAAAAATACGCACAAAACTGTACGGAACTGCGTCTGGTGTGAACTGGCCCTTACATCAGTTTCCCTTTACATTACAGTCCACAGAGCTCTCCCTTGGAGCCCTTTCACATGGGCAGACTCTGCCAAGCAAATCCACCTGCTCAGTGGGGGAACTCTCCACTGATCCCTGCTGAGCAGGCGGATGACACTTGTGCAGAGTGGACACGGTCACAGACTGCTGTTCTCTATGGACCGGTCTGACTGTCATCCAATCTGCTAGAGCGGATGCAGGCAGGTGTAAATGGACACGTCTGTTTACATTCGCCTCCCCATACAAAACAATGGGTAGTCCAATCAGTTCAACTGTGAGACTGCATTATGGGCACGGTGAGGCTGCGATGATGGGCACGGTCAGGCTGCAATGATGGGCACGGTCAGGCTGCGATGATGGGCACAGTGAGGCTGCAATGATGGGCACAGTGAGGCTGCAATGATGGGTACAGTGAGGCTACATTTGATGGGCACTGTTGAGGCTGCATTGATCTCTTGTACCATGTCTGCATTCTCTGACCATCTCCTGTATCATGTCTACATATCTTACCATCTTTAGTATCATGTCCTCAGGCTCTAACCATCTCCTGTACCATCCCCACAACCTCTGACATCTTCTGTACAATGCCTGAATCCTCTGACATCTCCTGTACCATGCCCGCAGCCTCTGCCATCTTGACATCTCCTCCTGTACCATGCCCACAGCCTCTGCCATCTTGACATCTTCTCCTGTACCATGCCCGCAGCCCCTGGCATCTCCTGTACCATGCCCGCAGCCCCTGGCATCTCCTGTACCATGCCCGCAGCCCCTGGCATCTCCTGTAACATGCCTGCAGCCCCTGGCATCTCCTGTATCATGCCCGCAGCCCCTGGCATCTCCTGTACCATGCCTGCAGCCCCTGGCATCTCCTGTACCATGCCCACAGCCCCTTGCATCTCCTGTACCATGCCCACAGCCCCTTGCATCTCCTGTACCATGCCCGCAGCCCCTGGCATCTCCTGTACCATGCCTGCAGCCCCTGGCATCTCCTGTACCATGCCCGCAGCCCCTGGCATGGTTTTAACCCTTAACTGGAATTTCTGATATCTATCTATCTATCTATCTATCTATCTATCTATCTATCTATCTATCTATCTATCTATCTATCTATCCCTAGCCCTATGTGCTTTCATATCTGTCTTATCTACCGTATTTATCGGCGTATAACACGCACCCTAACTTTAAGAGGGAAGTTTCACTGCCCCCTGTGTATAACACGCAGCCACAGTTTACCCTCTTTTTTCAGGGTAACAAAGTGAGTGTTATACGCCAATAAATACAGTATATATAATACACTCTTCAAATGTGCTTTATGGTTTTCCCTTTCATGAACAAGAAAATAATGACGTTATTATGTTGGGCTGGTATAATAATGCTATGGGGCTGGTATGACATTTTTTCCAGGGCTGGTTTTTACTCCCAGTCCGGCCCTGGAGCCGAGACAGCCGCAGAGGGACCCCAGAATATGAGGATCAGGGCCACTCTGTGCAAAACGAACTGCACAGTGAAGGTAAGTATGGTATGTTTGTTATATATATAAAAAAAAAAAAAATGAAACCTTTACAACCCCTTTAATCTTTGTTTCTACAAGTGATGTAAATGTATATTATCATAAACGACTGGGATTAAAGATGTAGTTTTATCTATAATTTTTTTTTTTTCGGGGGGTAGGGGAGGATTGTTGTCAACACATTTAATTTTGTAAATTAGGTCCCCACGGCTAAATAAGATCTTACGTTTTATTTGTAATTTTTATATCCATAAAAAAAAGAGCTACAATGTAAATAGCTACGCATTTCCATATTTAGGACAATCAAAATCTTACAGCTATAGAGCATATTAAAAAAAAAAGTTTTTAAAATAGCAAACAAGCAGGAATAAAAGGAAAATAGCAGCTTTGGGTCTTTTATTAAATGATAAAATTTGACTTAACTTGGCTTAAGTAGCGCTCCCCTTAGAGACCCTATTTAACTCCCAGTACATTTCTTTATATTTCTCTGCCCTGTATAATTTTCCGGCTTGGCGTATAAGTGCTATAATATGTTTGTCTTTTATGTTTTGTCAGGGCTATGCGTAGACGTGTGAATGCCTCGCCGTGTGCGAATGATTTCTCTATTTTTCAGGTCTTTGGCACGTAGAATGTAGGGGATGTAATTTCGCAATGGGGAGCAAAGAAAAGAAAAGGATTGTAAATAGATTGGGCCGCTTTAATCTTTTTGGTGAACGGGGAATATATTAAGCACATGGCTGTTTTACCTTGTTTAAATGGATTTAGAAATAATGTAATATTTATCGGAATGGGGCCCTGCTCAAAAACCTTCATAGATTTAAGGCCAGGATAGTCTAAAATTTTCTGCAGGATGTATTAAAGGAAAGTTTGCCTTGGACAGTGATGGTGGACCTTGGCTTTAATGGCCCAAAGGGTAAGTATGATCGCCAGCCAACATTGAATGCTTCCATGTTTCTCCTAGGCAGGGCTGTCTTAATGCATGGGCATCCCTGGGCAATGCCCAGGGGCCTCGTAATAATCTTAAATTATATCTGTAACGGAATGACCAGTGACACCCAGAGACTTTTGAAGGATGGGGGGTACACCTGAGCCAGCGTCACTATTGACACTTGGGTCTAGGGTCACCCTGTGCCCCCATTGGGCATAGGGTGACTGATAAATGATAATTCATGTTTTGCAGGATATCTTGGAATATTACAAGTTGTTAAATTCTGACTCCAAATTGAGTGTTTTCATTCAATGGGGGGACACATGCTTTTGAGGCGTTAATTGCGGCTGCTCCTAGACATTCCATTGTGTGATGCTAATACTGTTTGTGTCTATTGTACTAATTAAGTCTGAAAGGTCAGATGTCTCCTTACAGGGGTAGGGAATTAGCATGTCAATTATGTTTAGTAAAGGAATGTGTTTTGTGTAACAGGTGAGGGGAACTTGTCGGAGACAGGACGTCTGGGGGATAATTTACTCACTTGAATGTCATTATCTAAAAGAATGTGATTGAGGCCCCATTGTGTGATGTGTGGGTGGAGTGTGTCTTTGTTCCTTTGATTACTGTAACATGCTTGTACTGTATATAAGAAAGCTAAGGAACCATTAAAGTCATTCATACATTTTGAAACCAGAGAACAGAGCGTATGTCTTGTTTATTCTGGGAAATGAGATGGATCGTGTCTGCTGGATTGTCGGACTGTCGGATAAGCGGTCTTGGGTTGATGGAATGGGGATATATCGTAAACGGTGGTGACCGTTACAATATCATACGTGCCAACTGTCCCAGATTTGCAGTGACAGTCATGCTTTTTACTAAACTGTCCTGGGATGATCCGGGCAGCTTCCCAGAACCTGTACTGCACCCTCCTGACCACCCCTGTACTCTGCCCTTCTGCACCCTTCTTTCTGCGCCTTTTTGTTGATTAGTCTTTGATTCACGGCATGTTTTCTTACCGTTTAAAATCAATTCTAAAGTATATATATATGTTTAATTCTATCAACTATTTATACTTTAATTCTTGGGAGTAGGTGCGTAAATTGGGCCAAGCTGGTATGGGCCATAGTGCATTACTTTGGGGGTGGGGTGGAAGGGGTCCCAGTGCATTACTTTGCCCAGGGGCCCACAATGCTTATAAGAGGGCCCTGCTACTAGGCTAGTGATGGTAAATCTTGGCATCCCAGATGTTTTGGAACTACATTTCCCATGATGCACTCTGCAATGTGGTTGAGCATCATGGGAAATGTAGTTCCAAAACAACTGGGGTGCCAAGGTTTGCCATGGGTTGGCCTAGGAGAAACATGGAAGCATTCCATGTTGGATGGCGATCATACTTACCCCTTGGGCCATTAACGCCGCTCTCCAAGTTATTGGCATTCCCCATCACGCCCCTCCCTAATGGTAGCTATGCCCAAAAACAAATACTCACCTGAACCCATGGTCATGCTCAACCGGCTTAATCTTTCTCTCTTCCCTTACTGTCTTCCTGCAGGTTCTATATTTGGGAATGACATGGACACTTCTATCCCACACAACAGTAGATCTTCCCCCCAGCAACAAAATACCAACCCAGCAACAACAGACCCCCCAGCAACAGCAACAGATCTTCCAGCAGCCAGCAACAATAGACCTCTCCCTCAACAGTAGAGGGCTCCCAGCAACAATAAACCTACCCAGCAACAAT
Organism: Rana temporaria; assembly: GCF_905171775.1. Lineage (NCBI taxonomy): Eukaryota > Metazoa > Chordata > Amphibia > Anura > Ranidae > Rana > Rana temporaria. The sequence continues at coordinate 528,688,365 of NC_053490.1, read as the reverse complement.
AGACTCCCACACAAAAATAGATCTCCACCAGCAACATTAGATTCCCCAGCAGCCAGCATCATTAGACCCTCCAGCAGTTGCCATAAGATACATTCAGTGCTGGAGGTGTCAGAACTGTATTTCCCCACGTTCTCACTGAAAAGAAGCCTGGTGTGTAGCACAGTCTAGGTTTGGACTAAGTGCAGTATAGAGTCCAGTATGGGTGCAGTATGGATTGGGAACACTTGGTGTCCTGCTCTCAGTGGCTTAGTTGCTACTAGTATAAGCTATGGACGAGTAGCCCTCTCACCAGTCCCCTGGATGCTGCTGTGATCGCTCGCTGTAGAAGGGAAGGCCCCTTCTCTTATCCTCACCCCAAAAGCTTACGGAAACAGACGGTGAGTGGACACAGGTGCTGTGATGTGGGTGGTCCCGCATTGGCCCTTGGGGTCCTCCCTCCCAGCCTCAGACTTGGATTTCCACTGGAAGAAATAATTCCGGGTGGCTGCACTTCCAAAAATCCTTTTATTGAAGATTCATATGACTATGGTTGACAGATGGAGCAGGGGACAAAGAGGTAGACGCGTTTCGCAAGTGTAGTCACAGTGGGCCAGATTCTCATACATTAACGTTGCTCCTGGGCAGCGTAATGTATGTGCTGTACGCTACACCGCCGCAGGTTTACAGGTTTACATCCTGATTCTCAGAACACTTACCTGTAAACTTGCGGCGCTGTATCGTTAATTCGCTCGGCGCAAGCCCGCCCAATTCAAATGGGGCGGGCACCATTTAAATTAGGCGCGCTCCCGCGCCGAGCGTACTGCGCATGCTCCGTCGGGTAAATTACCCGACGTGCATTGCGCTAAATGACGTCGCCCCGATACGTCTTACGCAAACGACTTTTTTTTTTTAAACTTCGACGCGGGAACGACGGCCATAGTTAACATTGGTTGCCTCTGCTAATAGCAGGGGCAACCTTACGCGTCGCGTACGCTACGGAAACAACGTAAATTCTCAGCGTCGGACGCGCGTAGGTTCGGGAATCTCACGTACTTACCTCATTTGCATAGACGACGGGGAAAATGACGATGCGACACCTAGCGGCGGGAAAAAAAATTACTTTTAAGATCTGACAGCGTAACAGCCTTATGCATGTCAGATCTAATGGGTATCTATGCGCAACTGATTATAAGAATCAGTCGCATAGATACCCGGGGCCAGATGAGGAGTTACGACGGCGCTAATGGTATTAGAATCTGGCCCAGTGGAGGCAAGTGATGGCACAGTGGGGGCAAGTGATGGCACAGTGGAGGCAAGTGATGGCACAGTGGGGGCAAGTGATGGCACAGTGGAGGCATGTAATGGCACAGTGAGATTTGAAAAAAGCCTGTTTCTGTCAGTGGTTGTTCCAGGTACCCCTCAGCTTCCAGAAAGACTAGTAGGAAGGGGGTCGTCTTATACGGCGAGTATATCCCAAAACCAAATTTTTTCCTGGAAAATTAGGGGGTCTTCTTATACGCCGGCAAATACAGTATATGGCTTCCATCACCAAACTACAACTCCCAGGATTCAGGGCGCTCTGTACAGAAGTCTATGGGCTTGCTTAGCTTTAGATCGCCACCTCCTGGAGGAGAACGGTGAAGCATTACATCATTATCTCAGTAGGAGAGAAGAATAAATGGCAGCGTCTCCTCCTCCATATTGCTGTAGCCCAGCACCTGGCTACGTATGCTATATTATACATCACATACTCTATATTTTAAGGATACCGTTGGCCTACGTGTGAGTCGGCTTAGGTTCTTTTTAACCACATCCCTTTAAGCCTACTCAGACCCTCATGCAAATTCTCAGCAGCTAGGCAAGCACTGACACAGCATGGCTCCATCCAATCATGTATGATCCGCAGTACATTAAACAACACCCAATAAATCTCCAAGGCGCAAAGACGTCGTCAGGTGTCATGTGTTATATTTCATCTTAATTGAAGAGAAGGAGACGCTTCTCCTAAATGACATGCTTTCACTAAGTATGCATTGCATTTACAATGTTTAACTATAGTTCTTTAATGATTAAACAGCTCTGATGGCGCACTTAGGGAAAGAGCAGCTTAATCACAGTGACTGGTGTGTGTGTGTGTGTCCCAGTGTGCAGCATAGAACAGCTGGGTCTTAGATTGCAGGAAGAAACACCTGCGATAAAGATAAATCCAGGCATTTTTTTTTAATGGAACAACGAAAAAAATAAAAATAAATTACATATATGACATACACTATATTGCCAATAGTATTGGGACGCCTGCCTTTACACGCACATGAACTTTAATGGCATCCCCGTCTTAGTCCGTAGGGTTCAATATTGAGTTGGCCAACCCTTTGCAAACTATAACAGCATCAACTCTTTTGGGAAGGCCGTCCACAAGGTTTAGGAGTGTGTCTTTGGGAATGTTTGACCATTCTTCCAGAAGAGCATTTGTGAGGTCAGGCACTGATGTTGGACGTGAAGGCCTCACACCCAATCTACTGGCTTGTCTTCAGCTCTGGTTCCTGTGCTCCTGGTTCTTGAAAGTCTGCTAACTTTGTTTCTGACCCGGCTATGTCTGACACCTTTTTTTGAATCACCCCTGCCTGTTATGTGTTGTACTCACTTGTGTTACTGACCTCAGCTTGGATTTCTGACTACATCTCTGCCTGTTTCTGACCTTGAACTTCTTCCTGACCCTGCACCTATCTGCCTGGCTGCTGCTGAACAAGGCTTGTGACTCCATACTACCACTGGAAGGACTGTTCCTCAGCTTCAGCTCACTACTACAGCTCAGTGTTGCCAACCTACCAGATTGAAATTTACTGGCATGACACCCGAAATTTACTGGCGCAGCCACGTTTTTACTGGCATTTCACAAAAGTTACTAAATTATATTTTTAGGTGAAAATTCCAGTATTTAGGCTACAAACAAGTACACTAGGCAAATAGCAATGTGATTTAAGGTAGATATTAAGGTAAAAAAATAAATATTTTTGTTGTTTTGGAATTTAATAAGTGCAAATTATTTAGTCACATCACCCCCTGCCTTCATCCCCCTCTGCCACCAACACCCCCTGCCTTCACCCACCTCTGCGGTGCCACAACCCCCCTGCCTCCAATCTACCCCAGGCCCCCTGCCTTCAATCACCCCCTGCCGCCATCCCCCTCTGCGGTGCCACCAACAACCCCTGCGGTACCACCAACACCTCCTGCCTCCTATCACCCCCTGCCACTAACACCCGATGCCTCCAAACTCCCCCAGGCCCCCTGCCTCCATCGTCCCCTGCCTCCACCCCCCTCTGCGGTGCCACCAACACCCCCTGCCTCCAATCACCCCATGCCTCCAATCTCCCCCTGCCTCCATTGCCCCCTGCCTCCATCCCCCTCTGCGGTGCCACTGCAGCCACCATCACACCCTGCCTCCAATCACCCCCTGCCACTAACACCCGATGCCTCCAAACTCCCCCAGGCCCCCTGCCTCCATCATCCCCTACCTCCACCCCCCTCTGCGGTGCCACCAACACCCCCTGCCTCCAATCACCCCATGCCACTAACACCCCATGCCTCCAATCTCCCCCTGCCTCCATTGCCCCCTGCCTCCATCCCCCTCTGCGGTGCCACTGCAGCCACCATCACCCCCTGCCTCGAATCTCCATGAGCAGTTCCAAGCCAAACCAATCTCGGCTATTTTTACTGGCACATTTCCACAACCACGAACGGGGGAAAAAAGTGCCCGTTTTTACAAACTGTCCGTAAAAATACGTACGGTTGGCAACACCGCTACAGCTTACTGGCACCTGCGCCCTTTCACTTCCCTAGCAGTCCCCGTCACCACTACCAGGGGGTGCTTTGGATAGGAATTGTGCAAAAGGCCACCCTCGTCATCTCAGGATCCACAGTCAGATACGTGGCACTAAAAATTGGGAAACATATGAATAAATATTTTATAGTAAGCCTAAAAATGATCATTTATGACAGAATATTCACATCCTTGCGTCAGCCCAGTTGTGACTGGTCCTTTAAATACAGCCAACGCTTAACTGCGTTTGATGGTCTGATGCATATTGAAGGTAATGTTCCCGAAGCATTTCCAGCACACAGAATTAACATCTAATGTGGCTTGTCTTTCTTTCTCTGCATTCGAAGCATGTAATCGCACCCGATCGATTGCTGACAATGTATTGTAATGCCTTGACCCTTACAAAGCCATATTGTACAGTAAGGAAATACCGTATATACTCGAGTAGAAGCCGAGTTTTCAGCACATTTTTTGTGTGCTGAAAAAGCCCCCCTCGGCTTATACTTGTGCATACCTCCCAACTGTCCCTGATTTGGAGCAATGTCCCTCATTCTCCTCATTTGCCCCTCATTCTGGTCTGATCTATACAGATGTATATAAAATGCACTTTTTATCTATCAAAAAGTGTTTCCAGCGCTAAACCTTTCATCTGATTTCTAAATTGCTGCATTTGTAAATTCCAAAAGCCAATATAAAGGAATAGTAGGGGTAAAAAAAGCACTTGTGGGTTTAACCAATCTTGTTTTTTTGTACAATTCTCCTTTAACCACTTAAGCCCCGAGCCTGTTTTTCAGATTCGGTGTTTACCAGACTAAAACATTTTTTTTTGCTAGAAAATTACTTAAAGCGGGGGTTCACCCTTAGAGGGCACTTTTTCCCCTTAGCTTCCTGCTCGTTTTCTCTAGGGGAATCGGCTATTTGTATTAAAATATGTGCAGTACTTACCCGTTTTCGAGCTGCATCTTCTTCCGTCGCTTCCAGGTATGGGCTTCGGGAATGGGCGTTCCTTCTTGATTGACAGTCTTCCGAGAGGCTTCCGACGGTCGCATCCATCGCGTCACGATTTTCCGAAAGAAGCCGAACGTCGGTGCGCAGGCGCAGTATAGAGCCGCACCGACGTTCGGCTTCTTTCGGCTACGAGTGACGCGATGGATGCGACCGTCGGAAGCCTCTCGGAAGAATGTCAATCAAGAAGGAACGCCCACTCCCGAAGACCCATACCCGGAAGCGACGGAAGAAGATGCAGCTCGAAAACGGGTAAGTACGGCTCATATTTTAATACAAATAGCCGATTCCCCTAGACAAAACGAGCAGGAATCTAAGGGGAGAAAAAATTTTTTTTTAGAAATGGGTGAACTCCCGCTTTAAAGCCCCCAAACATTATTTTTAGATCAAAAAATAAGACAACAATAAATTTGGCCCAATTTTTTTTATATATTGTGAAAGATAATGTTACGCCGAGTAAAATGATACCCAACATGTCACGCTTAAAAATTGCGCCCGCTCGTGGCATGGCGTCAAACTTTTACCCTTAAAAATCTCGATAGGCGACGTTTAAAATATTCTACAGGTTGCATTTTTTGAGCTACAGAGAAGGTCTAGGGCTAGAATTATTGCTCTCGCTCTAACGATCGCGGCGATACCTCACTTGTGTGGTTTGAACACCGTTTTCATATGTGGGCGCTACTCGCGTATACGTTCGTTTCTACACACAAGCTCGTCGGGACGGGGCACTTTAAAACATTATTTTTGGGGTTTTCGTATTTATTTTTATTTATTTTACAATTTTTAACACTGAAATAAAAAAAAATTTAAATTATCACTTTTATTCCTATTACAAGGAATGTAAACATCCCTTGTAATAGAAAAAAAGCATGACAGGTCCTCTTAAATATGAGATCTGGGGTCAAAAAGACCTCAGATCTCATATTTAGACTTTAATGCAAAAAAAAAAAAAAAATAAAATTTGAAACTGTCATTTTTTCAAATGACAAAAAAAAAAAATGTTTCTTTAAGACGCTGGGCGGGACTGACGTTTTGACGTCACTTCCGCCCAGCAGAGCTATGGGGACGGGCGAAGGAGATTTTTCCTTCACTCGCAACCCCGCACAGCTGCCGAACGGTCCCGATCTCCTCCGCCGCTACCGACGGCTACGGTAAGCGGCGGAGGGCGCGGGAGAGCGGCGGGAGGGGGCCCTCTCCCGCCACCGATAACGGCGATCTTGCGGCGAATCCGCCGCGGAGACCGCCGTTATCGCTGACAGGACCGCCCACTGAAGAGATGAATATCTCGGTTGTGGCAGCAGCTGCTGCCGTTACCGAGATATCCATCTTCAAAGTGATGACGTATAACGACGGTGGGCGGTCGGCAAGTAGTTAAGGGGGCGTGGCAAGGGGGTGTGTCCTATGCCTGCATACTTTTGCTGATAGGTGTCCCTCATTTCCATCTCAGAAAGTTGGGAGGTATGCTTGTGTAGCACTACCCCCGAAGGAGCTGCTGGTTTAGATTTGGGCCTGCCGTTACCTTACTGTTCACCATGCTTGTCCTAGGGGGTCCTTCTTGAAGAGTAACCAACACTTTGTTTTCTTTTTCTTCAAGGGTTTTATTAGCCACTTCCATACCAGGCACTTACGCACCTTCCTGCCCAAGCCAATATTCAGCTTTCAGCGCTGTCGCATTTTGAATGGCAATTGCGCAGTCATGCTACACTGTACCCAAACAAAATTGACGTCCTTTTTTCCCCCAAATAGAGCTTTCTTTTGGTGGTATTTGATCACCTCTGCGATTTTTTTTTTTGCGCAACAACTAAATAAAAGGCTGAAAATTTTGAAAAAAATTACATTTTAATTTTTTTCGTAAATAAGTACGTTTTCTCTTTCAATTACGGGCACTGATATGGCGGCACTGATGGGCACCGTTGAGATGGCACTGATGGACATCAATGAGGTAGTACTGATGGGAACTGATGAGGTGGCACTGATGGCGGCGCTGGTATGCGGCACTGATGGGCACTCATAGGCGGCACTGATGGGAACTCATAGGCGGCACCAGGGACAGACTGATAAATCATGGGGCCCCCGGGCAATAGAAGATTATGGGGCCCCTGGGCTTACAGATGGCCACCAGGCCACCAAGCCAGGAGGCAGTGCAGAGTAAGGGCAGCTAAAATCTCGGGATTTTAACATCAAAAGCATTTCGGTTTCGGACATATCAGGGACAGATGTAAAAAAAACATAGATTTTTACATACTGTCCCTGGTTTTACTGAGCCTCGCATCCCTGATGGGGCCCCCTAGTGGCATGGGGCCCTCGGGCAGTGCCCGAGTGACTCAATAGTCAGTCCGCCCCTGGGCAGCACTGATGGGCACTCATGCGCGGCACTGATAGGCACTCATAGGCGGCACTGGGCACTCATAGACTTCCTATACACACCTGCTGTGAATCAGAGGGGACAATGTACAGCGTAATATGGCTTTCCTTCCCTCCTCATCAATACTGACAAGGCGTATAAGGTACATAGGCACAGTGAGGCTGCTTATGGGCACAGTAAGGCTGCTTATGGGCACAGTGAGGCTGAAAATGGGCACAGTGAGACTGCTTATGGTCACAATGAGGCTGAAAATGGGCACAGTGAAGCTGCAAATGGGCACATGAGGCTGAAAATGGGCACAGTGAGGCTAAAAATGGGCACAGTGAAGTTGCAAATGGGCACATGAGGCTGCAAATGGGCACAGTGAGGCTGCAGAAGGGCATTGTTGACCCTCTTTTACACTTACAGTAGCTCACCCTAGGCTTATACTTGAGTCAATACGTTTTTCCAGTCTTTTGTGGTAAAATTAGGTCCCTCGGCTTATATTTGGTTTGGCTTATACTCGCGTATATACGGTACTTAAGGAACGTGAGAGAGTGAAAGCTTTATCATGGCCTTGAGGAAAAGGGTTTAGACACAAACTCCTAAGGAGATACCTGAAATTAGGTGATTCATCTTATCTCACCCCAAACTAGCTTTGGGTGCAGATGGTCTTAGGATCATGTCTTGTCTATATGGCTTTTAGACACTTCTCCTAATGAGTGAGATAGGCAACGCATTTCACATCGGCTGATAAGTACCTAATTTTTCTTTTTTTGCAAACGCCACGTTCTTTCGTGTCTTGACTTATATGGTTCATTTTCCCTCCTTAGCAGATATCTAATTGTATCTCAACTTTAAACCCTTTGCGTTTTGTTCCGCCGCCGTGTGGTGGCGGGGGTCGTCGCTCCTGAGCCGCGTCACCCGCTGAGATTAAGAGCTGCTCCCCAACGTCTCTCTCCCATTTTGTTCTTTTTCAATTTCTTTCTCCTCTCTGACCCTCCCCACCTCTCCGCCTTTCAACGCTGCCTTAAAATAGTTCTGAGGATTAGATAGACCCTTCCCAGTAGTGAATTCTACATTTCCATAAAATCCACTCCTTAAGAGCTTTATCCTTCCTGACGAGCTGCCAGCGTGAGTGAAGAACAACTTATTTCACTCCTAATCACCTCCTCAACACCATGAAAGTCAAGGACGTGATAATATCATATATTTAAAGTACAAGGGAACCCTGTCTGCTGGGCACGAGGAGATGGGCAATCTAAAAAGGCGCTCCTGTTTTCTAAAAGATATGCCCTGGAGACAGGTGGAGATTGGGCTTGGGCTTTATTCAGCTGTTGTAATATACAGTATATTTGGGAAAATTACGTTTTAAACGTTTAAAGAATAGCTCCAAAATCAACAAGTCTGCAAAGAACAAATATGGCGCTAACAAAGTCAAATTGGCCAATAGACCTGCGGTGGCTCAACGCGATTGGCACTGCACTGCGCTGACAAGCCATTCACCTCTGCAGCTAGGGGTTCGGATCCCAGTCTCGGCTACATGTGAATTGAGTTTGGTGGTCTCAGCCCGGCTCCCGGTGGGTGTGCTATGCGAGGTAAGCCTGTGCTTAGTACGCCCACCCCCCTCCCACAAAAACCACCACACTTACACGCACTCAAAATTGGGTTAACATGCACACACTTTGACCACGCGGTCTCTAAAAAGAGAGGCGAAGGACTAACGGGGCTGGTTGAGCTAGATCCTCTCACTCCCTTATAGGGAGTCCCTCTGCCCCATTGGGCTTCAAAGCGGAGCAGGTAGGGCGGGCTATGTGGGAGGACCCCCTCACACACCCGCCATTGCCACCCGGGGCATGGAGAAAGATGGCAGATTGCCTCTGGGGGAGGCCTGCCTACTCCCAACTCCTGCAGTCCGGCTCCTCTCTCGAGTACACGCACAAAATACACTTAAAAAAAAATAAAATAAAAAAAATTGGCCAATAGACCATTGTCTAGGGAGCCACAAAGTCCACGCTTATTAAGTGTCCTGGATGCTGCCACCACCCTACAGGAAATCAATACCTTCCCCAACAGGGCAGATTACAAGCCTTGTCTCAGAATGGGTGTTGGGATGCGGCCAAAGGAAGCTAGTCTACCGGAGAATAAAATATATATCACATCCTAGGCTCTAAGGATAGTAATGTAGAACCTTCAGACAACCCCACATTTCCATAAAATCCACCCCTTAAGAGCTTTATCCTTCCTGACGAGCTGCCAGCATGAGTGAAGAACAACTTATTTCACTCCTAATCACCTCCTTTAGCACCATGAAGGTCAAAGACGTGATAATATCATATATTTAAAGTACAAGGGAACCCTGTCTGCTGGGCACGAGGAGATGGGTAATCTAAAAGGCGCTCCTGTTTTCTAAAAGATAAGCTCTGGAGTCAGGTGGAGATTGGGCTTGGGGTTTATTCAGCTGTTGTAATATACAGTGGCCCAGATTCACAAAGCACTTACGCCGACGTATAACAAGTTACGCCGACGTAAGTGCACATGGGCGTATCTGTGCGCCAGACCCACAAACTACGATGCGCCTAAAAACAGGCTTCACCCCACCGACGTAACTTGCCTACGCCGGTGTAGGGTGGGCGTACATTTAGGCTGGACGCATGGTGGCGCTCCCATTGATCAGCCATTCAAATATGCAAATTAGGGAAATACGGCGATTCACGAACGTACGTGCGCCCGACGCTGGCTACGCGAGGTGCGCGTAAGTTGTACGTCCGGCGTAAAGTGTTTAAAGAATAACTCCAAAATCAACAAATCAGCAAAGAACAAATATGGCGCTAACAAAGTCAAATTGGCCAATAGACCATTGTCTAGGGAGCCACCAAGTCCATGCTTAACATTGTCCTGGATGCTGCCACCACCCCACGGGAAATTATTACCTTCCTCAACAGGGCAGATTACAAGCCTTGTCTCAGAATGGGTGTTGGGACATGGCCAAAGGAAGCTAGTCTACCGTCGGGACCCCCTTGGGAGTCAAATGGGGATTAGCCAGGGGTCACCGAATCCTGGGCTGCTCCTGAAGCCTGCACCGCTCTCCCAGCCTTTTTGCGGTCACCCAGCAGGGCTGTCCTTGGAACCTGTGGCTGCCCAGCAGGGCTGTTCCTGGGGCCCGCAGCCGCCCACTCAGCCTCTTCACAGCCGCCCATTCAGTTCACGGCATTGGCTGGGGAACAGAAACTAGATGTCAGCTGACTGGTGAGGAATGTGAAATGGGAGGAGCTGGAGACCCTATCTCCTGATTTTGGCATAGGTGTCACTGCTATGAGACACAACAAAGTCGGAGACACAGTAAGTAACATAACCTGTGATTATAGTTGCCATTAAAAGTCCCCACTACAGTTCTCAGATCAGCAGATGACCTTGATCAAGAGCACCTAAGTCGACTGATCAGAACTCCCTGGCAGCACTGCCATTCATCCCAACTCCCTGGCAGCACTGCCACTCATCCCAACTCCCCGCCAGCACTGCCGCTCATCCCAACTCCCCGCCAGCACTGCCACTCATCCCAACTCCCCGCCAGCACTGCCACTCATCCCAACTCCCCGCCAGCACTGCCACTCATCCCAACTCCCTGCCAGCACTGTCACTCATCCCAACTCCCCGCCAGCACTGCCACTCATCCCAACTCCCTGCCAGCACTGCCACTCATCCCAACTCCCCGCCAGCACTGCCACTCATCCCAACTCCCCGCCAGCACTGCCACTCATTCCAACTCCCCGCCAGCACTGCCACTCATCCCAACTCCCCGCCAGCACTGCCACTCATCCCATAGCCTTGCCTTGGGTGCGGACAACCCACGCTACGAAAATAATTTTACTGTTGGGGGGTCCCCACAACTTGGGAAATTTTATCAAGGGGTCATGGCACTAGACAGGTTGAGAACCACTGGCTTAGAGGCTCCTTGGATTTGTCCCGATTTCGGCTCAGTTTGTCCCCGCCGGGTTCCTCTATTTGGAGCCACCATCCTCTATTCTGGTTTCTAATTTAATTTTGTCTTTAACCTGACTTGACCTTCTGCCTGATCTACAAAAATTCCTGCTTGCCTTTTGCCCTGACCCACACAGTTGGCTTTGTTTGCTAATTTATCATAATCATTACTTGTCCTTACAGTCCTTTATTTTCAGCTATGAGATTGTCATTGTCACCTTGTTTACTCTTCTTGCTAAAAAAAAAAAAATACTGATCAATATTGCAAATAATAATTGTTAGTTTAAGCAAATTTGAGTCTGCTTTACAGTTTTCCTGCCCGCCAGCTGTCACCCTTGGGACAACCCTGAAGGACGTGACCTCAGTTTGTCAAACAGCCACCCAATCCTTCTACAAGAGTGAAAATCAAGCACTTCATAGCCCTGTGACTACTGAGATTCATAGACATAAAACATAAACCATAGCAGACCCCATTAGGGCTTTGCTTACATAATGGCACAACAAAAAAAAAAAAATTAGGAGGGAAGGGGAGATGCCTAAGCTTTATTGGATTAGAACTATATAAATGATTCCAAAACTACAGAACAATCAAACAACACAATGGTTCCAGTCGCAGATGAATTATAACAACCTAACTAGCAGTAACCTATATGCTTTGTGACAGAATCTGACCCTCTTATGTCTAAAATCATCCTATGTCCACTAGGGGCATAGGATGACTGAGGAATGATATATTGGACTACCTGAGATGGGATTATTATGTAATTATTATCCACAATATATTGCAGGATATCTGTAAAGAACTATTTACTGGTTGTTGATTCTGAACTCAACGGGTTAATTGTAAGAGTGACTCATTCATACTGTTAGATGCTAATGCCGTCACCTCCAGCCGTTCTCTGTGCTAATTGACCCTGCTATTGTGTGAAGATGTCCTGTGTTTACACTTATGATAATGTGTATTGTATAGCAGGTGAGCGGAGACGGGACGTCTACTCTGAAACGTCACATCTCGGAGTCACCTCGTCTGGGTAAATAATTAGTTAATTAGCTCATGTTAATTTATGTTCTGGTTACCTCCTCTTTAAACTGTAAGGGCCAGATCCACCTACCCTGGCGCATCTTTCCGTCCGGCGTAGCGTATCTCTGATACACTACACCGCCGTAACTTACAGCGTATTTTCCTTATCCAGAAAGAATTTGCGCCGTAAGTTACGGCGGCGTAGTGTAACTTTGGCAGCGTAAGGGCACGCAATTCAAATGGATGTGATGGGGGCGTGTTTTATGTAAATACATCTTGACCCGACGTAAATGATGTTTTTTTTTAACTGCGCATGCGCCGTCCGTGGGGGTATCCCAGTGCGCATGCTCGAAATTAACCCGCAACAAGCCGTTACGTCGTGAACGTCATTCTATGCAAAGCCCTATTCGCGAACGACTTACGCAAACGACGTAAACAATTCAAAATTCGACGCGGGAACGACGGCCATACTTAACATTAAGTACGCCTAATATAGCAGGGGTAACGTTACGCCGAAAAAAGCCTTACGGAAACGACGTAAAAAAATGCGCCGGCCGGACTTACGTTCGTGGATCGCCGTATCTAGCTAATTTGCATACTCGACGCGGAAATCGACGGAAACGCCACCTAGCGGCCAGCGTAAATATGCACCTGCGTACTAAGACATACGCCAGTCGGATCTAGCACAGCTTCAGGCGTATCTTTGTTTTGTGGATACAAAACAAAGATACGCTGGAGCAAACTAGAAGTTACCCGGCGTATCAATAGATACGCCAACGTAACTTCTTTGTGGATCTGGCCCTATATATGGCTGCGTTTGGCACAGTAGCTAAGTTTGATGGGCGCAGTAGCTGAGTTTGATGGGCACAGTAGCTGAGTTTGATGGGCACAGTGGCTGCGTTTGATGGGCACAGTAGCTGAGTTTGATGGGCACAGTGGCTGCGTTTGATGGGCACAGTGGCTGCGTTTGATGAGCACAGTGGCTGCGTTTGATGGGCACAGTAGTTGAGTTTGATGGGCACAGTGGCTGCGTTTGATGGGCACAATAGCTGAGTTTGATGGGCACAGTGGCTGCGTTTGATGGGCACAGTAGCTGCATTTGATGGGCACAGTAGCTGAGTTTGATGGGCACGGTGGCTGCGTTTGATGGGCACAGTGGCTGCGTTTGATGGGCACAGTGGCTGCGTTTGATGGGCACAGTAGCTGCAATTTATGGTTTTTTTTTTCAGTTTGTTTGCGCCTCATCAAAAATTTTGAGTACCAGCCGCCATTGGTGTCCACCTATTTTTGGAAATCTAGTAGGACAGGTGTCCACAAACTAGCAAAACAGTTTTAAGTACCAGGAACAAATGTTGAAACCAGGCATCTGCCATTATAACCGCCTTGGAGATATGTTTTTTCTTCTTCGACTAGAGTACCCTTTAAAAAAAAACCTTTATTAGATTGTCGGAGAAAATCCCAGCTGGAAATGAAAGGAAAGAAAAATATCTTGTGTACTTTGCAGACTCAACACAATGTAAGAAATTACTGTACAACGTGAGCCGCTACCTAGCGTGCCCAGGCAGATGACATTTTGACTTTTGTTATTAATGTTTTCGCGAGGATACAGTAAAAAGTCCTTGTTTTTCAATTACTTGCTTCATTACATAGGATCCCTTCACGAGCATCCCCGCGGTCCCTCGGCAAGCCATTACATTTAACGTATATCAAATTATGTTCTTTGTTATGTCTGTGGCGCCGCTGCCCCGCCGCACAGGAACAAAAAAAAAAAACTATGCAGAGTCAAGCTGTTAAATCTCACGCCTTTTATTAGGTTCCTTCGACTTTGATAGAACCCTCCTGACGTCTGGTTATGCGTTGATGGCTAAACGAAGGAATACATTATGCGTAAAGGCGCGCCTTGACTTGTGTAAATGCTAATGTCGTACGGTTAAAATAAGGACAATTATTTTCTCACCGCTGGCCTAATTGCCGAGCTGCTGCAATGTTCATTGTCGCGCTATTGTCATGGTCGTCAAAATTTTGTATTTATGACCGGTGATCTGCTGGTATGGTTCCGGCTATCATGGAAGTTCCTGCGCAGGCGCAACCTGATCTGCCGATATGGTTCCGGCTAACAAGAAAGTTCCTTTAAGGACTGCGCAGGCGCAAACTTGCCGAAGGAAATCTCCGAACCTCGACCGGCATCCAGGGCGACGTGGATTTCGAAGGAAAGTGGCCAATCGACCTCACGTCCTCGCTTCGCTCGGGCCGCTCGCTCCGCTCGCTCGGCCTCCTGGCTCTTTTTTTAACATCCTCCAATCCACGGGGATGTTAAAGAATGAGCCTGGATGCCGGCCGAGGTTCGGAGATTTCCGTCGGCAAGTTTGCGCCTGCGCAGTCCTTGAAGGAAAACTTCCCCGTTAGGGGAACCTTAAGGACAAGTCTTCGGCAAAAGATGGATGCTTTAAAAAGTGAAGGAAGTGGTCAAAAGTCATCACTAGGCCCACTATGGAATTTGCCCTACTGCCTCCCTTCCCCTCCCCCTCCAATGTATAGTATACCCTCCCCCTGCAGAGCTCAGGTGACCCAATGATACTACGGCTTCGGCCTAGATAGGTGATGATTCAGTATTCAAATTTAACCACTTGCCTACTGGGCACTCTCACCCCCTTCCTGCCCAGGTACATTTTCAGATTTCAGCGCTGTCACACTTTGAAGGACAATTGCGCGGTCATCAAACACAGTACCTAATCACAAGTTTTATATATTATTTTTGAGACAGATAGAACTTTCTTTTGGTGATATTTAATCACAGTTGGGCTTATTGGGCTATTCAAGTAGCCCGCCGTAAGTTTGTGCGGGCGTAGCGTATGTTATTTATGCTACGCCGACGCAACTTAAACGGCAAGTGCAGTATTCACAAAGCACTTGCTCCGTAAGTTTCGGCGGCGTAGCGTAAATGGGCCCGGCATAAGCGCGCTGAATTCAAATGAGTATGAGGGGGGCGTGTTTTATGTAAATGGATGGTGACTCGACGTGATTGACGTTTTTACCGAACGGCGCATGCGCCGTCCGTGGAATTTCCCAGTGTGCATTGCTCCAAAGTACGCCGCAAGGACGTCATTGGTTTAGAAGTGAACGTAAATTACGTCCAGCCCTATTCACAAACGACGTAGAAAATTCACCTGTGGCGTGTCCCAGATGATTGCCGAGAGGGAGGGGGAGAGGTAAACTTCATTCTGGAGCCGCGGGAGGAAGTGGGAGCTGGAAACCTCTAAAAAGAGGGTCCCCCCCCAAAAAAAATGTGGCATGTCAGGGGGTCACCTACTCTTAAAGTGGAAGTTCAATTTTTGTGTGGAACTCCGCTTTAAAACCCCTTTCACACTAGAGCAGTTTGCAGACGCTATTGCGCTAATAGCGCCTGCAAACCGACCCTAAACAGCCGCTGCTGTGTCTCCAGTGTGAAAGCCCCGAGGGCTTTCACACTGGAGTGATGCGCTAGCAGGACGGTAAAAAAAGTCCTGCTAGCCGCATCGTTGGAGCGGTGAAGGAGCGGTGTGTGTACCGCTCCTCCACCGCTCCTGCCCTTTGAAATCAATGGGACACCGCGGCTATACCCCCGGCAATGCGCCTCGCCCCCTAGTGTTAACCCCTTCCCCGCCAGTGGCATTTTTATAGTAATCCAATGCATTTGTATAGCACTGATCACTATAAAAATGACAATGGTCCCAAAAATGTGTCAAAAGTGTCCGAAGTGTCCGCCATAATGTCGCAGTACCGAAAAAAAAAAACGCTGATCTTGCCTATAAAGTTGCGGCCGGCGTAGATCACCCGGCGGAATTCAAATTCGGCGGGTAGGGGGCGTGTATCATTTAAATGAAGCGCGTCCCCGTGCCGAACGAACTGCTTATGCGCCGTCCCTAAAATATCCCAGTGTGCATTGCTCCAAATGACGTCGCAAGGACGTCACTGGTTTCGACGTGAACGTAAATGACGTCCAACCCCATTCACGGACGACTTACGCAAACGACGTAACTTTTAAACATTTCGACGCGGGAACGACGGCCATACTTAACATTGGCTGCGCCTCATATAGCAGGGGCAACTTTACGCCGGGAAAAGCCTAACGTAAACGTCGTAACTTTACTGTGTCGGCCACGCGTACGTTCGGGAATTCGCGTATCTAGCTAATTTGCATACTCGACGCGGAAATCGACGGAAGTGCCACCTAGCGGGGGGGAAAAAATGTGCAGTTTAGATCCGACGGCGTAAGAGATATCAGTCGCATAGATACGACGGCCCAGATTAGGACTTACGACGGCGTACATGGCACTGCGCCGTCGTAAGTCCTTTGTGAATCTGGGCCCAAGTGCGTTAATGGCAGGTGAAAATTAAGGGAAAAAAAAGCTTTAAAAAAAAAAATGAATGCAGCCGCCATATTCAGCGATTGTGAACTGCAATGCATTAAAAATGTAGTTTTTTGGTTCAATATTGCTTTAAAACAACATCATCTACTGCGATTTTCAGATTAGTATGGCATGGAAATGACTTCTCAAATAACCGTTGTGAGTGTCAGCTGAGTTACATCAGCAGGATCTGCCAGTGTCTGCCGCACTGTTAGTGTCATATTAAATGGTAATTGTAACTGATGTTGGATAGTGCAGGAGCACTTAAGTAAACACAGAGTTCCTGGTATTGTATGGGAGCCGTGAGACCCACTCAAGAAATAATGGCGAGATACAGAAGTATGAACAATGGCCCAGATTCACGTAGAACCGGGCAAATCTGCGGTGCCGTACGACGTCAAATTTTCAAATCGCGACGCGGGAACGACGTCCTTACTTAACATTGGCTGCGCCTCCTAATAGCAGGAGCAGCCTTACGCCGAAAAAGCCTTAACGCAAACAACGTAAAAAACTAACGCCGGGCGCACGCACGTTTGTGAATCGGCGTATCTAGGAAATTAGCATATTCTACGCCGACAACAACGGAAGCGCCCCCTAGCGGCCAAAGTTATATTGCACACAATTCTACGCCGCCGCAATCAAGTTACGTCGATGGAGGAAGCCTATTTTTTCAGCGTAACTGCCTTTGTGAATCGGCGTAACGCTACGCGGGCGCGGAATTCACGAAGCCGTAAGCCTGTCGGATCTTAGCCAAAAGCCGTCGTATCTTGTTTGTGAATTACAAATTAAGACACAACGTGGCAAATTTGAAAATACGCCGGAGTATCTACTGAAGTTTTTAGCCTTTTACGAAAGGCCATGATAGAAGAGAGTGACCGAATGGAAGCAGGGAGACTATTCCATAGAGCCGTAGCTCTCACAGAAAAGCATCTGCCCCCAAACGACCAGCTGTTAATGATCTGAGTGCTCATGCGGGGGCATATCGCGTTATCAGGAAATTCAGATATTGCGGGCCCGTCCCATGATAAGCACGATAGGCCAGACAAAGAGCCTTAAACTCAACGCGATCTACCACAGTGAGCCAGTGCAGTGATCGCAGGGTAGGGGTAATATGCTCCCGCCTATTTAGGCCGGAGATTAGTCTAGCGGCCTGGTTCTGGACGAGCTGGATTTTCTTCAGCCACTTCAGAGGCATACCCAGATACACAATGTTGTTGAAGTCAATCCGGGAGTTAACGAGAGATTGAACCAGGACTTTCCGGTGGTACTGAGAAAACAGATTTTTGACCTTTCTCAGACACCTGATGTAATACAGTGCATTGCGGATACATTGATTGACTTGGGGTATCCAATTCAGATTACAATCAAAGATTGTCCCCAAGACACAGACTTGATTCACCGGAACGGGACACGGCCCAAGGCTCGTGGGCCAGTTCCCCAAAAAGACAGCTGGATCAATACGTCCAGAGATGAGAATGTCTGTCTTTTTAGCATTTAGACTAAGGGAATTGTGATCCATCCACTGTTTGATGTCTAAAAGGCAGGAAGCGAGCTGCAGACCAGGAGCAGGGTCGGATAGGCTATCGACGACCAACTGGACATCATCTGCGTACAGCCGATTAAACACTGCATGAGTGTCCAGCAGACTCGCAAGCGGCCGAAGATACACATTAAATAGCCATGGTGACAGGGCCGAGCCCTGAGGCACCCTAATTCTCAGAATTATTTGCTAAAGGTGCTAATCGATAGACAGCCACTAGAGCAGTGGTCTCCAAACTGAGACCCGCAGGCTTGATGTGGCCCTTTGCTTGGTTTTATCTGGCCCTTGGGGAACCATTCCATCCACTGACACCAAAGATAGCACACAATTCCTCCCCACAGACAATAATGTCGGGGGACACTTCTTCCCACAGACACCAATGATGGGGCATTATTCCTCCCTTGAATGCCAACAATGGGGCACTATTCCTTCCACTAAATCCAAGGATAGGGCATTGTTTACTCCCGCTGACCACAGTCTGGACACCATAAAGCCTGAAGGACAGAAAACTGGCCATTTATTTAGAACGTTTGGAGAAACCTTCACTAGAGGTATCTCCTAAAAGTTTTTAGTAAATCAGATGAAATTATATATATATATAAAAAATCAGATAACAATTCAAAAATAAAATTGTGCTTTCCACCAAACCTGCCATCTTGCAGTAGGGGCAATTGTTAGTGAAAAATAATGAACACAAGAGGCAAAAGGTGAGGAACCCGTTATATATTCTCTAGACCCTTCCGCAAGCATGGTCCGGTGCAACTGTCAACCTACAGTATATGCACATCTACAAGAAGGGTGATATTGTAGACATCAAGGGTACAGGCACAATCCAGAAAGGTATGCCACACAAGTGCTACCATGGCAAGACTGGCCGGATCTACAATGTCACACAGCATGCTGTTGGAATAATTGTGAACAAACAAGTCAAAGGTATTCTTGCCAAGAGAATCCATGTTTGTGTAGAGCACAATCGCCACTCAAAGAGCAGAGACAGTTTCCTGCAACGTGTGAAGGAAAATCAGAGGAAGAAAAAGGAAGCCAAGGAGAACGGCACCTTAAACATTAGCCAGACCAACCAAGTGAAGCTCACTTTGTCCAAACATTTGTAAAGGAACCTGAGCTCCTTGAGCCAATTCCATATGAGTTCAAGGCATAAAATACATCCCTTTCTCAAAAAAAAAAAAATATATATAAAAAATCATATAAAAATGTAAACAAGTTAAAAGTATTTTTGGATAAACTGTAAAATAGCTAGATAAAATAATTACGTATACGTTCATTTTGTTTTTCTATGCTGGATAAAAAAATCGTTGTCATTAATATTTTAGGAAAGTAAAAAAAAAAATGTAAAACAAGGAAAAGTTTCCTCCCCAACAAGAGCCATTCTATTTTTTTTATCAAGCTGACCCTCGCTGCCATCACAGGACGTCTCTTAATCTTAATTAAATCTCTGGATGAACACGGTGCATAAACTATACATGAAATTAATAAGGATTTATCGATTAGTTTATAAATATAATTCCATAAACTCGGCAGAGAGCTGTTTAACACGGCGGAAAGAGGACGCTGATTAAAAGCAGATAAATATTTATTAAAGCTCGAGTCTTGATTTATGGAGCCATATTGGCCTAAACGGATGTAATTTGGAATCTGGGGCTCATTTAGTGTCAAGTGAACATTCATTAAATTTGAAGTCTTTTCCCCTTCATTATGTATCATGTGTTTTCTGAGCCACTTCATCTATCCAGAACGCCAATCGGATCTTGGCTTCTAGGTATTAGCATTCCATCTGGAAGAATTCTGTTTTTTTTTTTCTATCAAAGCAAGAGGAGAAAATTCATATTTATGCTCAGCATTGCTTTTGACAACATTTACAAGCCAGTGGTAGCTGATGTATGAAAATTAGAGGGAAATTATGGGCAAAAAAAAAAGAAAAATTACCTATATGAAGAAGTCCCACAGTAGCATTGAGGCTGGGTTCACACTACTACACTACTTTCATCCTACTTTGCTCTGTGTTCAATGTTTCCCTATGAGAGCGTCTTGTAGCGTCCTACACAAGTCGGTCCGACTTTGAAAATGCTCCCTGTACTACTTTTGGTCCTACATTGATCCTACTTCAGGCCCATTGAATATCATTGAAGTCGGACCAAAGTAGTATCCTGTTCATGAAAGTAGGATGGATGTAGGACCAATGTAGGATCAATGTAGGACCAATGTAGCAGAGCAAAGTAGGATGAAAGTAGTGTAGTAGTGTGAACCCAGCCTTACACAGTAGTTTTCTTTTTACCGAGCCCTGCCCTGTGTAGTTGTTGTCAGGTCACCCGTAGCCAGGTGACAAGTGCACCCCGTAGGGGTCAGGGATGCACCACAGGGTGGTGAATCCTATGGCCGACTGCTGCTAGCGGAGACGAAGCGTGAACCTAAGATCACCCAGGGCGCGGAGTCTAAGACCCAGTATTGTATTCACCAGAGCCTTTGATGGTAAGGATGGTCTTGGCCGCTACTGGGTCCAGGTCGCATCCCCGAGATTCCTCAAGTCACACTCCGCAGGGAGAAGGGGGAAGCAGCCAGCAGACCAAACAGTGGTGATGGACAGGCCGAGGTCAGGGCAACAGGCAGACAAGGATAACCGTGGAACATGCAAATAGTCAGGGGCACAGGCAGACAGGGAAGTCGGGGACAAGCCAAAACGGTACACGGAAGATGATCGTAGCACTCTGCAAACAGGAACTAGCAATACACTGCAGACAGGAACTAAGCATGGAACACTGTTGAACAGCACTGCAGACCTGTAGAGCAACGGTTAATATAGGCTTCCTGGGATGGACTAGGGTGGAGCCATACAGGAAGAGGAAGTGATAAAAAGGGGAACCAGAGCAGGATCTGCCTCTAATGAACACATGGAGATCAGGTAGGCAGACAGGCTTGATGCATATTCATGACAGTACCCTCCCTCTTAAGGCCCCTCCCCCTCCCCAGCCTGGAGCCAGGGCTAAAGGGGAATCCCAGAAGAAACCTCTTCGACAAATGGGGCGCAAAGATCTCAGATGCAGAAATCCAAGACGCCTCCTCAGGACCAAATCCTCTCCAAAGCACAAGGTACTGAAGAACGCCTCTGCAGGGACGAGAATCCAGAACTTGAGTATCCTCATTGACCAGAACCGAAGTAGGGACAGGAGGAGAGGATTTATTGAGGACCAAAGGCCTTTTAGGAATAAGTAAGGGCATGAGAGGGTCAACAGGAATCCGAGGAGGATCAAGCAGACCCTTAAAGATGAACTGGGGATTAAGCACAGGACCATCAGACTGGGCAGAGGTCAGAGGAACCCTGAAGTCAGGTTGGTTAGAAGGTGACAGGGCACAGGAGTCAAGCTGGATAGCAGGGAAACCAGCAGAATGCAGAGAGCCCTGAAAACAAGGTAGAAAACCCCATTTGGCCGACGATGGCAATCTATCCAAAGGATGGATTGAGCCCCTTAGACAGGTTGCAGGAGGGCCTGAACAAGAAAAGGTAGGAGGCTCACTGGGCATGGGCTGACCTGGCATAGCTGATGCAGAGGCCGATTGAATAGCATATTCAGGTGTAGCGATTACCCGAATCGCATCACAAGGCGTAGTGACTGCAGAACTCGCAGACAAGTTAGCCTGGCTGTGCGTTTTAGGGACAGTCAACGGTAAACTGGAGTGAATGATCGGCTCAGGTTCACAGACGGGCTCCTCATCCAGAGTGCTACATTGGCTAAAAAGTGCATCAGCCTGACTATTGCAGGACACATTCCGGACATCACTACATGTGGTGGGACGAGCAAAAGATTCTGGAATGGTGGCAACAGGAAGTTTCTCTTTTGGGGCAACCTTGGGTAGGCAAGACGTGGAACAGGAGGGACCCCAAGCCAGGATCTGTCCGGCAGTCCAGTCAATGTGAGGAGAATGGAGTCTTAACCAAGGAAGACCCAAAACGATAGGAGCTGAGGTCTTAGGTAGAACAAGGAAGGATATCCACTCCTGGTGAAGTGTGCCTACTGACATCTTAACAGGGACCGTCTGGAAGCGAATAGGACCCCCCGGGAGAACAGTGCCATCAATCGCCGAGACCACCAATGGTGTGGTGAGGGGCAAAAGGGTAAGTCTCATGGACGATGCGATTTCCCAGTCTATGAAATTGCCAGCGGCTCCGGAATCCAGATATGCCGAGACCGAATGAGAAGAGGCACCAAAATGAAGGGACACAGGAAGAAAAAGACGAGAAGGTGAAGGAGATATTTCTGGATCCAATACTCCACCTTCCAGATGTATTGAACCCGAGCGTTTCTCGGGGCGAAGAGGGCAAGTGTCACGAAAATGACTTTTGCCCCCACAGTATAGACACAGGCCTAGAGTTCTGCGCCTGGCACGTTCCTCAGGGGATAGCCTGGTCCGACCCAGCTGCATGGGTTCCTCAGTTGGCAAGGGATGCTCCACGGGTCGAAGAGAGGGGAGCTCAGGCTGACTAAGGGCCAAGGAATGTTGGCGTCACTTTTCTAGGGTCCTTTCCTGAAAGCGAATATCGATCTGATTACACAAGGAGATCACTCCGTCCAGATCAGTGGGGATGGTTCTTCCTGCTAGTTCATCCTTCACTCTATCAGATAGGCCATGCAAAAAGGTTGCGACTAAGGCCTCATTGTTCCAGCTCAGTTCAGCTGAGTGGATACGGAACTGCAGAGAATATTGTCCCACTGAACGGTATTCTTGGCGGAGACGTAAAAGGGCGCTGGCTGCTGAAGAGACACGAGCCGGTTCTTCAAAGATATTCCGAAAAAGTTTCAAGAAAACAGGCAGGCTAGAAACCACTGGATCATTCAATTCCCACAGAGGGGCAGCCCAGGCTAAGGCCTCCCCGGAGAGGAGAGAAATGATATAGGCTATCTTGGCCCGATCAGACAAGAAGTACTGGGGCAGGAGCTCAAAATGAATAGTGCATTGGCTAAGGAATCCCCTGCAGGCTTTGGAGTCTCCAGAAAAACGGATTGGAGGTGATAACTTCAGTGAATGCGACTCTGCGACTGGTGCAACAGGTGCAGCTGCTGGTTGTACTTGGGGTTGCGGATTCGGGGTTCCCAGCGAGGTCTGAAGCTGATCAAAGCGGGAAGCCAGATCCTGAAGGAAACGCATCACCTGATCCTGATTAGCTTCATGCGTCTCGAGTCTGCGAACAATGCACTGTAATGGATCATCTGCGGGGAGCGGCATGTCGGCCGGATTCATGGCTGTTCAAACTGTCAGGTCACCCGTAGCCAGGTGACAAGTGCACCCCGTAGGGGTCAGGGATGCACCACAGGGTGGTGAATCCTATGGCCGACTGCTGCTAGCGGAGACGAAGCGTGAACCTAAGATCACCCAGGGCGCGGAGTCTAAGACCCAGTATTGTATTCACCAGAGCCTTTGATGGTAAGGATGGTCTTGGCCGCTACTGGGTCCAGGTCGCATCCCCGAGATTCCTCAAGTCACACTCCGCAGGGAGAAGGGGGAAGCAGCCAGCAGACCAAACAGTGGTGATGGACAGGCCGAGGTCAGGGCAACAGGCAGACAAGGATAACCGTGGAACATGCAAATAGTCAGGGGCACAGGCAGACAGGGAAGTCGGGGACAAGCCAAAACGGTACACGGAAGATGATCGTAGCACTCTACAAACAGGAACTAGCAATACACTGCAGACAGGAACTAAGCATGGAACACTGTTGAACAGCACTGCAGACCTGTAGAGCAACGGTTAATATAGGCTTCCTGGGATGGACTAGGGTGGAGCCATACAGGAAGAGGAAGTGATAAAAAGGGGAACCAGAGCAGGATCTGCCTCTAATGAACACATGGAGATCAGGTAGGCAGACAGGCTTGATGCATATTCATGACAGTTGTTTTGTTACCTGCTGATCCTGCCCAATCCTGTTGATTTTGCAAATTGCACAGCAGAGTTTCTTCGATGGACAAGTTTTTTTTTAAAATGGGCTTTAACCACTTCCCTTTCAAAGCATTTCTTTTTTTATTTTATTTTTTCCATTTTTTATACTGATAATAAAGTTGGCATTTTGGTAAAATTATTAAACCACCAGAACACGATACATCTTCTGAACACAGAGGCCCTGTAGAATAAGGCCTCGTACACACGAACCCGAGAAACTCGTCGGGCGAGACACATCGTTTTCCTCCACGAGTTCCTTGTTAGGCTTGTCGAGGAACTTGACAAGATTGCTTTGCGTACACACTGTCAAGACAAAATCTCCTCGTTCTCAAACGCGGTGACGTACAACACATACAATGGCTGGGGAAGTTCGATTCCACTGGCACAACCCTTGGGGCTGCTTTTGCTAATCTCATGTTACTACGTGTTAAGTAAAAGTTTGGTCGGAGACGATTTGCACTTTTCAGTCTGTTACAAATGTGTTATCTCCATTACAAATGCTACTTTTACTCCCGTCTCATACTTTATTCTGAGCATGCGCGGGTTTCTTAGCATACACACGCTCGAGTTTCTCGTCGAAAACCAGCCCGACGAGGAACACGACGAGGAAATTGAGACTCCCGTCAAAGAAAAGGAGAACTTGTTCTCTTCTTTTCTCGTCGAGTTCCTCGACAGTTTCCTCGATGAAAAACGAACACACGGCCGTTTTCCTTGGCAAAAAAGCTCTCCCACCAAGTTTCTTAATGGATTCTGTC
The DNA here is from genome assembly GCF_905171775.1 of Rana temporaria. NCBI lineage: Eukaryota > Metazoa > Chordata > Amphibia > Anura > Ranidae > Rana > Rana temporaria. The sequence goes on along the minus strand of NC_053490.1, from coordinate 528,663,585 downwards.
GAGTTTCTCGGTCGCGTGTACGAGGCCTAAAAGGTGGTAGCTGCAGTTTTATTTTATGTGCCACAATATTTGTGAAACTATTTACCAAATCTATATTATCAGGAAATAAATACATTATAATGCATTTTAGTGCATGCAAACACAATTTAATCCCCAGTATTTTTGTACAAAATAAAAGATGAGGTAGTCTCGAGTAAATCGATGCCAAACATGTCAATCACGTTCCAAAGAGTTCACACGCAAAATGGCAGTGCCAAAAATGAACAACAGGTGAACCTTTCTTCTTCTTGAACCTTCAGCTGGCAACTGGAGAAAAGGTTGTCCATTCAACCAATACGCTGCTGTAGGTATTGTTCACAATAGGTTTTCATCCTTCGTGATTATTGGCAATGTTTCTGGTCATATTGATGGTCAGTCGCTGGTTCCTTATGAAGTTCTGTCATCAACATCTACCGGCATTCACGTCCCTCTTGTCCCTCGGAACTGTCTGTTCCACTTCCAGAAGTGCTTGGGTCATAGATACAAGAGAGGCCATCCACGTCATATCAGTATCTCTCCAGGCCTAATGTTCTGCTGGATCTACTGGGTTGGCATCTCTAGCCTGCTATTCTGCCATCAACATCTACCGGCACTCATGTCCCTCTTGTCCCTCGGAACTGTCTGTTCCACTTCCAGAAGTGCTTGGGTTAGAGATACAAGAGAGGCAATCCTCGTCATCTCAGATCCAGCAGAACATTTGGCCTGGAGAGAGACTGAGATGACGAGGATGGCCTCTCTTGTATCTCTAACCCAAGCACTTCTGGAAGTGGAACAGACAGTTCCGAGGGACAAGAGGGACATGAGTGCAAGTAGATGTTAATGGCAGAATAGCGGGCTAGAGATGCCAACCCAGTAGATCCAGCAGAACATTAGGCCTGGAGAGAGACTACTGGGTTGGCATCTCTAGCCCACTATTCTGCCATCAACATCTACCGGCATTCATGTCCCTCTTGTCCCTCGGAACTGTCTGTTCCACTTCCAGAAGTGCTTGGGTTAGAGATACAAGAGAGGCCATCCTCATCATCTCAGTCTCACTCCAGGCCTGAAGTTATGCTGGATCTACTGGGTCAGCATCTCTAGCCCAGTATTCTGCCATCGACATCTACCGAAACTCATGTTCCTCTTGTCCCTTGGAACTGTCTGTTCCACTTCCAAAAGTTCTTGGTCAGAGATACAAGACAGGTCACCCTCGTCTTCTCAGCCTCTCTCCAGACCTGATGTTCTGCTGGATCTACTGGGTCAGCATTTCTAGTCCGATGTTTTGCCATCAACATCTACTGGCACTTATGTTCCTCTTGCCACTTGGCACAGTCTGTTCCACTTCCAGAAGTGCTTGGGTCATAGATACAAGAGAGGCCAGCCTCGTCATCTCAGTCTCTCTCCAGGCCTAATGTTCTGCTGGATCTACTGGGTCTGCATCTCTAGCTCAGTATTCTGCTATCGACATCTACCGGCACTCATGTTCCTCTTGTCCCTCGGAACTGTCTGTTCCACTTCCAGAAGTTCTTGGGTCAGAGATACAAGATAGGTCGCCCTCATCCTCTCTGCTGCTCTCCAGGCCTGATGTTCTGCTGGATCTACTGGGTCGGCATTTCTAGTCTGATGTTTTGCCATCAACATCTACCAGCACACTGCTTGGACAGAGATACAAGAGAGGCCATCCTCATCATCTCAGTCTCTCTCCAGGCCTGATGTTCTGCTGGATCTACTGGGTCGTCATCTCTAGCCTGCTATTCTGCCATCAACATCTACTGGAACTCATATTCCTCTTGCCCCTCGGAAATGTCTGTTCCACTTCCAGACGTTCTTGGGCCAGAGATACAAGATAGGTCGCCCTCGTCTTCTCAGCCGCTCTCCAGGCCTGATGTTCTGCTGGATCTACTGGGTCTGCATTTCTATTCCGATGTTCTGCCATCAACATCTACCAGCACTCATGTTCCTCTTGTTTCTTGGCACTGTCTGTTCCATTTCCAGAAGTGCTTGGGTCAGAGATACAAGAGAGGACATCCTCGTCATCTTGACCACCTATCAGGTACGTGGCGGCTATGCAGACATGAGAGGCACATATTAGTTCCATGCCATGCAGAGAGTATCTTTGGGGGGGCCCAGATGCAGTTACTGTACAGCAAAAATGCTAACCCATTAAGCCAGACACTTGCCTTAGGGTGGCTAAGTGGAGTCATCTATATCCACTAATTACATTTCAGCTCACATCAGTAACAACACATTATTTGTAATTAGATTTTATAATTGTCTTGTAAACAATTGCTCTTTGCATTGTGTTTAAAAGCAACTCCAGGCAAAAGCAAAAACTGAAAACAATTCAATGCTACCCAGCAAACACTTCACCTGCACTAAAATTGTACATTTTGTTCCTTTTGCCTTCAAGTCAACCTGTGGCCAGGGTATGGACATTCAAATCTTTATATATCCTTAACAAACATTAAATATTCTTTAAAACAAGTCCTCACTGACCTAGGTGGCTATAGGCACTGTGAAGTAAAGTATCTTCAAAATCTTCAGCAGAAGATTTTCAGTTTTCCTTACACTCTTTGTAGCTCAGCTTCCCTTCCCAGCAGTGACCTGACAACCCGCCAGCCATTCTCTAATATATTCACAAAGCAGGTATGCAGGAAGAGGAGAGATTGAAGAGTTGAGACTGGACTTGGAGGGCTTCAGTGTCTCTATTGTAAATTTTGAGAATTAATTGCTCCACAGTGACTACTGCTACTTTGCTGGTTATTGGGAAGAATGCTCCTTACATTGGTCATCAGTGGGAAGAATGTTCCTTACATTGGTGATCAGTGGGAAGAATGTCCCTTACATTGGTGGTCAGTGGGAAGAATGTTCCTTACATTGGTGATTTACATTGGTGTCATTGGTTACTTTGAGAGTCAGAAATTGCTCATGGCTCAAGGAAACCCTAGAATCCATTGGAGGAACCCTAAATCTCCAAAGACTCATGGCTGACAAAGGCTGGTTTACACCGACAATTGCCTATATTTTCCTTGACCACACCCATAAAAGATTGCACTGACCCGGGATCTTCTGGACCAAGAATTTCCCACGTGCTGGAAAAGAAAATCAGGGAAAGCCTTTGAATGTTTTGTTAGCCTAGTTGCATTAAAGCCTAATTTGTTCAATCTTGGTGAAATTATCCCTTTAATTAAAGAACAGACAAATCGCCAACCAAACGCCCACCTCTTGTTTCTGCCAATTTATTATTCTTCCAGAGATAATTTTAGCTCCTGTATTACGTAGAAGCAAATGACAAGTGACGAGTGACAAGTGTATCGCTTTCTATATTTGCATTACAAAGAATTGGGTGGCGGAATCTTCCACTCTGCCAGGATTCTTGACATAAGACGGGGTGGATGCCGTTAACTCTTTACAAGGTGTTCTGTATGATAGCAGACACCAGAATGACGCACATACTGGAGAGTCAAAGAAAAAAACTATTCTGCGTCCATCTAAGGGCGGACACCGCCGGATGTTACATTGTTACCGGTACAGGACCTGACCTCCCCGACTTCACAGATAACTTCCAGCAACTGTCATTACTCTGACCAATCACATCATCTCTGTGGTCTGGGAAAGGCTTTCCCTTTGGATAAGTGGGTGGCAGTTGGTGAATTGTAGTTCTGAAGTCAGGTCAGAATAACAACATGAAACTAAATCAGGGAGGTGCACAGGAAAAATAATTCTGGTGAAAAATGCAGAACAGGTTCACTTTTTATACAATCTATCTATCGATCTATCGCTTGTTTCTTAATTTTCTCTCCCTCCATTTCCCTCTTTCCATGTATTGGGAAGGAAGTAGTGAAAGAATGACGTACAGAATTATAATACAGAACCCCCCTCCATCAGGTAGGTCATTTCTCGGAGTGGTGTATTCCTCAAAGTGGTGTATTTCTCAGAGTGGTGTATTTCTCGGGGGGGGGGTGTATTTCTCAGGTGGTGGATTTCTCGGCGGTGGTGTATTTCTCAGAGTGCTGTATTTCTCGGGTGGTGTATTTCTCGGGTGGTGTATTTCTCGGGGTTGGTGTATTTCTCAGAGTGGTGTATTTCTCGGGGTGGTGGTTTTCTCGGGGGTGGTGTATTTCTCAGAGTGATGTATTTCTCAGAGTGGTGTATTTCTCGGGGTGGTGTATTTTTCGGGGTGGTGCATTTCTCAGAGTGGTGTATTTCTCTCGGGGGGTTGTATTTCTCGGAGTGGTGTATTTCTCGGGAGATGTATTTCTCTGGGTGTTGTATTTCTCTGGGTGGTGTATTTCTCGGGGAGATGTATTTCTCAGGGAGATGTATTTCTTGGGTTGGTGTATTTCTCGGGGGGGGTGTATTTCTCGGAGTGGTGTATTTCTCGGGGGGGGGGGGTGTATTTCTCAGAGTGGTGTATTTCTCGGGGGTGGTGTATTTCTCGGGGTGGTGTATTTCTTGGAGTGGTGCATTTCTCGGGGGTTGTATTTCTCGGGGTGGTGCATTTCCCGGGGGGTTGTATTTCTCGGGGGGTTGTATTTCTCGGGGGTGGTGTATTTCTTGGAGTGGTGCATTTCTCGGGGGTTGCATTTCTTGGAGTGGTGCATTTCTCGGAGTGGTGTATTTCTCGGAGGGTTGTATTTCTCGGGGTGGTGTATTTCTCAGGGGGTGTATTTCTCGGGGTGGTGTATTTCTCGGGGGGTTGTATTTCTCGGGGTGGTGAATTTCTCGGGGTGGTGTATTTCTCGGGGGGGTTGTATTTCTCAGGGTGGTGAATTTCTCGGGGGTGGTGTATTTCTCGGGGGGTTGTATTTCTCGGGGGTGGTGTATTTCTCGGGGGGTTGTATTTCTCGGGGGTGGTGTATTTCTCGGGGGGTTGTATTTCTCGAGTTGGTGTATTTCTCAAGGGTGGTGTATTTCTCGGGGGGGGGGGGTGTTGTATTTCTCGGGGGTGGTGTATTTCTCGGAGTGGTGTATTTCTCGGGGGGGGTGAATTTCTCAGGGGGGTTGCATTTCTTGGGGTGGTGTATTTCTCAGGGGGTGTATTTCTCGGGGTGGTGTATTTCTCGGGGGGTTGTATTTCTCGGGGTGGTGAATTTCTCGGGGGTGGTGTATTTCTCGGGGGGTTGTATTTCTCGGGGGTGGTGTATTTCTCGGGGGGTTGTATTTCTCGGGGGTGGTGTATTTCTCGGGGGGTTGTATTTCTCGAGTTGGTGTATTTCTCAAGGGTGGTGTATTTCTCGGGGGGGGGGGGGGGGGGTGTTGTATTTCTCGGGGGTGGTGTATTTCTCGGAGTGGTGTATTTCTCGGGGGGGTGAATTTCTCAGGGGGGTTGCATTTCTTGGGGTGGTGTATTTCTCGGGGGGTTGTATTTCTCGGGGGGTTGTATTTCTCGGGGTGTTGTATTTCTCGGGGGTGGTGTATTTCTCGGAGTGGTGTATTTCTCGGGGGGGGTGAATTTCTCAGGGGGGTTGCATTTCTTGGGGTGGTGCATTTCTCGGGGGGTTGTATTTCTCGGGGGGTTGTATTTCTCGGGGTGTTGTATTTCTCGGGGGGTTGTATTTCTCGGGGTGGTGTATTTCTCAGGGGTGGTGTATTTCTCGGAGTGGTGTATTTCTCGGGGGGGTGTATTTCTCGGGGGGTTGTATTTCTCGGGGTGGTGTAATTATCAGAGTGGTGTATTTTTTCTCTGAGTTGTGTATTTCGGTGGCTCTTCCTGGATGAGAGGGAAATGCTCGGCTAGCTGATTCTGTAATGCAAGTCTTTCCATGGGAGGGGTAAGTCAAGCATGAGTCTTGTTAGGATTACCCGGCCCATGCCGGATCCGGGGGTGAGTGATGGTTGTTGTTGTAGCCGGTGTCAGGCCTTTCACCTCCATATGGATGACACGATCGTTACTCAGAGACGCTCACCTCTGATAGGAACCAAGGTGATTGCACCCCGTCCGTTATCACTGTTATTATCAATTTATAAAGGAATTTTCTATTCCACCATCTCCACTTCCTTCTTTTATACACATTCTGGGCCAGATTCACAAAGAGTTACGCCGGCGTATCAGTAGATACGCCGAATCTCCGAATCTAAGCCCGTCGTATGTTTAAATGTATTCTCAAACTGCGATACACTTAAACATGCCTAAGATACGACGGCCTGCGCCGTCGTATCTTAGGTTGCAATATTTACGCTGGCCGCTTGGTGGCGCTTCCATTGCGGTCGTTACGCCGATTCCCGAACGTACGCTTGCCCGTCGCAGTAAATTTACGCCGTTTCAGTAAGAGATACGCGGCGTAAAGATAAACATACCCCCTAGGTGGCGTATCCAATGTTAAGTATGGCCGTCGTTCCCGCGTTGCAATTTGAAAATGTTACCTCATTTGCGTAAGTCGTCCGTGAATGGGGCTGGACGCCATTTACGTTCACGTCGAAACCAATGACGTCCTTGCGACGTCATTTAGCGCAATGCACATCGGGAAATTTTAGGGACGGCGCATGCGCAGTACGTTCGGCGCGGGAACGCGCCTAATTTAAATGATCCACGCCCCCTACCCGGATCATTTGAATTAGGCGGGCTGAGAAATTCTCTCTACATGTTTCGCCATGATTAGTGGCTTCCTCAGGAGAATTAAATTTGTCAGGCACTGAAAATAGAGAAAAACAATACATAAATATACAAAACAATACAAGATATACACAAGTTTAACAAAAGAGATACAAATTTCATATTTTATAAAAACATGAAATGTGTATCTTTTTTTTTAACCACATTCCGACCGCCGCATGCAGATGTACGTCGTATATATACGTCCCTTTTATAGAAGCGGCATCTGTGACTCCGACCGCGGGTCTCGCGGACTCGATGTCCGCAGGCATACCAGCGATTGTGTCACAGTGAGGAAGAGCGGGGGGAAATGCTGATGTAAACAAGGCATTTCCTCGTTCTTCCGAGTGACAGGACACTGATCACAGCTTCCTGTAATCGGAAGCGGTGATCAGCGTCATGTCACACGTAGCCCATCCCCCCTACAGTTAGAAACACACTCCCTAGGGCACACTTAACCCCTTCAGCGCCACCTAGTGGTTAACCCCTTTCACTGCCAGTGTCATTTTCACAGCAATCAGTTAATTTTTATAGCACTGATCAATGGTCCCAAAAATGTGTCCGCCATAAAGTCGCAGTCACGATAAAAATCGCAGATCGCCGCCATTAGTAATAAAAAATAATAATAATAAAAATGCTATAACTCTATCCCCTATTTTGTAAACGCTATAACTTTTGCGCAAACCGATCAACATACGCTTATTGCGATTTTTTTTACCAAAAATATGTAAAAAAATACGTATCGGACTAAACTGAGGGGAAAAAAAATGTATATATTTTTTGGGGATATTTATTATAGCAAAAATTTAAAAATATTGTATTTTTTTAAAAATTGTCGCTCTATTTTTGTTTTATAGCGCAAAAAATAAAAACCGCAGAGGTGATCAAATTTTGTTTGGGAGCCACGTCGCACGACCGCGCAATTGTCAGTTAACCACCATCGGCAGAATGGCACGGGTGGGCACATCCACGTGCATGTACGTGGCTCTTTAAGCCCAGCCGTGGGCGCATGCACATGACCGTGGCCGCGGGACTCGCGGGCCCGATCGCCGCTGGAGTCCCGCGATCGGTCCCCGGAGCTGAAGAACGGGGAGAGCCGTGTGTAAACACACCTTCCTCGTTCTTCACTGTGGCGCTGTCATTGATCGTGTGTTCCCTTTTATAGGGAAACACAATCGATGACGTCACACGTACAGCCACCCCCCCCTACAGTTAGAAACACAAATAAGGTCACACATAACCACATCAGCACCCCCTAGTGGTTAACTCCCAAACTGCAGCTGACATTTTCACAGTAAACAATGCATTTTAAATGCATTTTTTGCTGTGAAAATGACAATGGTCCCAAAAATGTGTCAAAATTGTCCGAAGTGTCCGCCATAATGTCGCAGTCACGGAAAAAATCGCTTATCGCCGCCATTAGTAGTAAAAAAAAAAATTAATACAAATGCAATAAAACTATCCCCTTTTTTGTAAACGCTATAAATTTTGCGCAAACCAATCGATAAACGCTTATTGCGATTTTTTTTACCAAAAATATGTAGAAGAATACGTATCGGCCTAAACTGAGGAAAAAATATTTTTTATATCTTTTTTTGGGATATTTATTACAGCAAAAAGTTAAAAATATTGATTTTTTTTCAAAATTGTCGCTCTATTTTTGTTTATAGCGCAAAAAATAAAAAACCGCAGAAGTGATCAAATACCACCAAAAGAAAGCTCTATTTGTGGGAAAAAAAAGGACGTCAACTTTGTTTGGGAGCCACGTCGCACGACCGCGCAATCGTCAGTTAAAGCGACGCAGTGCCGAATCGCAAAAAGTGGCCTGGTCTTTGGCCAGCCAAATGGTCCAGGGGCTGAAGTGGTTAAACTTGTGTATATCTTGTATTGTTTTGTATATTTATGTATTGTTTTTCTCGAATTTTCAGTAGATGGTACCTGACAAATTTAATTCTCCTGAGGAAGCCACCAATCGTGACGAAACATGTAGAGAGAATTTCTCAGCTTGCACGCTCTTGAAACTGTATTGTATCATCGGGCGGGTTTTTATTCTGTAATTTTTTACTTTTTACAATAAATATTTTTTTCATATAATGTTTTGTCGTAATTTCGTACCTTTTAAAATCCCAACTTCTATCCTTTACATATTGTTACTAATTCAGGGGACGTGGTGCTGACATTATTTATAGATGATGAGTAGATAACTTTACTCCTTTTAGTATGAAGCTTGTGTTGCCATCCCCACCCCCATTATATATTTCCTGCATGTGTGTGGGCAGGCAGCTTATATATGCAATCAGTCACATGTTTTCTACAAAGGTCATATTGATGGATGGATTGGATGGCATGAAGATCATAGTGGATGTGTTCCTGGTCTTTTATCCATCATACATATCTATTTATGGCTTCCCTTGCTTAAAACCAACCTAGCACGCCAAAACAACCCTTTGGTTTCCATACTACATACATACATAGATACAGTATCTCACAAAAGTAAGTACACCCCTCACATTTTTGTAACTACCGTATTTATTGGGGTATAGCGCGCTCCCGCATATAGCGCGCACCCCTAAAGTTGCCCCGAATTCCTGTGGGAAAACGTTTTTTGTACTTACAGTTTTGGTGTCTTGCGCGGCGTCCATCGCGGCCTCGTCGGGTCCGGCGTCCGTCTGCGGCTTCGGGTGTCCTCTTCGTCGGGTCCGGCGTCCTTCTGTGGCGTCCTCGCGTCGAGTTTGAATACTGCGCCGACAAATACAGAGCGCAGTACACTCGGCGCAGTATTCAAACTCGGCGCGGGAAAGCGGGTATCGGCGTATACCGCGCACCCACGATTTTGCCCTGATTTTCAGGGCAAAAAAGTGCGCGGTATACGCCGATAAATACGGTATTTTCTTGTATCTTTTCATGTGACAACACTGAAGAAATGACACTTTGCTACAATGTTGTGTAGTGAGTGTACAGCTTGTATAACAGTGTACATTTGCTGTCCCCTCAAAATAACTCAACGCACAGCCATTAATGTCTAAACCGCTGGCAACAAAAGTGAGTACGCCCCTAAGTGAAAATGTCCAAATTGGATCCAATTTGGGCCATTTTCCCTCCCCCCGGTGTCAGGTGACTTACGTGATTAGTTAGTGTTACGAGGTCTCAGGTGTGAATGGGGAGCAGGTGTGTGAAGTTCGGTGTTATCGCTCCCACTCTCTCATACTGGTCACTGGAAGATCAACATGGCACCTCATGGCAAAGAACTCGGCCAGATTCACATACATTTCCGCTACGCAGCGGCGGCGTAACGTAATCCATTTACGTTACACCGCCGCAGGTTTACAGCGTAAGTGCCTGATTCACAAAGTTCTGACCTGTAAACTTGCGGCGGTGTAACGTAAATGCGCTCGGCGCAAGCCCGCCTAATTCAAATGGGGCGGGCACCATTCAAATTAGGCGCGTTCCTGCGTCGAACGTACTGCGCATGCTCCGTCGGGTAAATTACCCGACGTGCATTGCGCTAAATGAAGTCGCACGGATGTCATTTGTTTAGACGTTAACGTAAATGGCGTCCAGCGCCATTCACGGACGACTTACGCAAACAACGTGATATTTTAAATTTCGACGTGGGAACGACGGCCATACTTAACATTGCTTAGAAAAACTAGGAGCCAGCCCTAACTTTACGACGCGTATCTCGACGGAAACAACGTAAATTTAGATTGACGGGCAGCGCGGACGTTCGTGAATCGGCGTAACTAGTCATTTGCATATTCTACGCCGACCGCAATGGCCTCGCCACCTAGCGGCCGGCCTAGAATTGCATCCTAAGATCCGACGGTGTAAGGCCCCGTACACACGATAGAATCCATCCGCTGAAAAATCCCAGCAAATGGGTTTCAGCGGATAGATCCATTGGTGTGTACACTCCAGCGGATCTGTTTCCGCGGATATTTATCCCCTGGGATGGATTCCAGCAGATCGGATATTTGCTGACATGCCAAACAAATCCATCTGCTGGAATCCATCCCAACGGATGGATCCGCTGGTCTGTATAGACTCACCGGATCCATCCGTCCGAAGGGATCCCCCGCATGCGTCGTAATGATTCGACGCATGCGTGGAATTCCTTATATGACAGCGTCGCGCACGTCGCCGCGTCATAATCGCGGCGATGGCGCGACACGTCATCGCCAGAGGATTTCGGCGCGGATTTCAATGCAATGGTGTGTACACTCCATCGCATGAAAATCCGCCGAAATCCTCGAGAGGATTTATCCGCGGAAACGGTCCGCTGGACCCTATCCGCGGATAAATCCTCCCGTGTGTATGGGGCCTAAGTCAATTACACCTGTCGGATCTTAGGGCTATCTATGCGTAACTGATTCTATGAATCAGCCGCATAGATAGGACGGGCGGATCACAGAGATACAACGGCGTATCAGGAGATACGCCGTCGTATCTCTTTTGTGAATCTGGCCCTCTCTGAGGATCTGAGAAAAAAAAATCTTGCTCTACATAAAGATGGTCTAGGGCAGTGATGGCGAACCTTGGCACTCCAGATGTTTTGGAACTACATTTCCCATGATGCTCATGCACTCTGCAGTGTCGTGGAGCATCATGGGAAGTGTAGTTCCAAAACATCTGGAGTGCCAAGGTTCTCCATCACTAGTCTAGGCTATAAGGAGATTTCCAAGACCCAGAAACTATGCTGCATCACGGTGGCCAAGACCATACAGCGGTATAACAGGACGGGTTCCACTCAGAACAGGCCTCGCCATGGTCCACCAAAGAAGTTGAGGTCACGTGATCAGCGTCATATCCAGAGGTTGTCTTTGGGAAATAGATGTCTGAGTGCTGCCAGAATTGCTGGAGAGGTTGAAGTGGTGGTGAAGGTGGGGGGTGAGCATTGATTTGGACCAGTGCACAAAGAGTCCTGACCTCAACCCAATAGAACACCTTTGGGATGAACTGGGGGGGGGATTATGGTAAGGGTTGTTTTTCAGGGGTTGGGCTTGGCCCCTTGGTTCCAGTGAAGGGACACCTCAACAGAGAATGTGTCTCCAAGCAGGCTCTCCACTAAAGGGTAATTCCACGTTCGTGGTAAAAAAATGAACAAATAAAAAATATTCAATATTGATCCCTACGGACTGATGCCCAGATTCTCGTAGGAGTCACGCCGGCATATCTCCAGATACACCGTCGTAACTCTGAGTGTGAGGCGTCGTATCTATGCGCCTGATTCTTAGAATCAGTTACGCATAGATTTGTCTTAGATCCGACCGGCGTAAGTCTCTTACGCCGTCGTATCTAAGTTGCATATTTACGCTGGCCGCTAGGTGGCGCTTCCGTCGATTTACGCGTCGAATATGGTAATGAGTTAGATACGCCGATTCTCAAACGTACGTGTGCGCCCGGCAATTTTTTTTACGTCGTTTACGTAAGGCTTTTTTTGGCGTAAAGTTACCCCTGCTCTATGAGGCGTAGATGAGGCGTACCAATGTTAGGTATGGACGTCGGAACAGCGTCAAATTTTTCTTGTTGTACGTTGCTTGCGTAAGTCGTCCGTGAATGGGACTGGACTTAAGTTACATTCACGTCGACTAGGCATTGAGCGGGCGCAATTTAATTAGAAAATTCGACGTGATACTGAGCATGCGCGCGCATGCGCCGTTCGAGAAAATCGTCATTTACGTGGGGTCACAAAACATTTACATACAACACGCCCCCTACCAGCCTAGTTTGAATTAGGCGGGCTTACGCCGTATCAGATACACTACGCCGCCGTAACTTAGAGCGGAAGATGTTTCTGAATACGGGACCTGCCGCTCTAAGTTACGGCGCTCTAAAGATAGGCGCTTTTTTGAGAATCTGGGCCTAAGACTGGGTTGCCATTAAAGTTCATGTGTGTGCAAAGGCAGGCGTCCCAATACTTTTGATAATATATTGTGTCAGGGCCGTCTTAATAGCATCTTGGGCCCCTGGGCAAAGTAATGCTCTGGGGCCCCTACAATGGTGACAGTGGGCCAGATTCAAGAAGCAATTGCGCCCGTGTAACCATAGGTTACACGGCGCAATTGCTTACTTGCTCCGGCGTAGCGAATGCTCCTGATTCAGGAACATCGCTACGCCGACTGCAGCCTAAAATCTGCGCGGCATAAGGCTCTTATGCCACGCAGATTTTAGGCTGCATTCTAGCGAAAACCGCTAGGGGGCGTTCCCATTGTGATCTGTGTATAGTATGCAAATTGCATACTAACACCGATTCACAAACTTGCGCGGGCCCTGCGTACGCAAATTACGTAATTTGCGTACGTCGGGTTTCGCGTAACGTTACACATCCTAATAGCAGGCGCAGCCAATGCTATAGGATGGCCACGTTCCCGCGTTGCGACGTTCAAATTTTACGTTGTTTGCGTAAGTGGATCGTGAATGGCGCTGGACGCCATTCGCGTTCACTTTGAAGCAAATGACGTCCTTGCGACGTCATTTGCCGCAATGCACGTCGGGAAAGTTTCCCGACGGAGCATGCGCTCTACGCTCGGCGCGGGAGCGCGCCTAATTTAAATGATTCCCGCCCCCGGCGGGATCATTTACATTAGGCGCCCTTACGCCGGGCAAGTTAACACAGCGCCCCCGCAATTTACGGAGCTTCAGCTCCGTGAATCGCGGGCAGCGCAGAAAATTTGCGCGGGCGCAGGGAAAAAACGCTGCCCTGTGCCTGCGTAAGAAAGGCGCAGATTCTTACTGAATCTGGGCCAGTGAAGGTAAACAGACATCAAGTAGGTAGAAGGCAGACTGCCTCCCCTGTGTATCTATCACTCTCAGTGCCATCATGGGGGCCCCCAATTTTCGGGGCAGCGTGGGCTCAAGGACCAGCTGCTTTGGGCAAAGTGCAGGGGCCCCCCATGCAGCTGGGGCCCCTGGGCAGTGCCCAGGTGTGCCCTCTCATTAAGACAGCCCTGTATTGTGTACACACACATATATATATATATATATACTGGGTTACCATTTTTGAGAGGGGGAGGGGGGAAGAGGCAGGGCAACATCACTTTATTGCAAGTTCTGCTTTATCGACATCATCTCTGCACTATGGGAGTGTTGGCATTTCTCCCATGCTAAGAAAGACAAAGCACGTGCCGGGGTCCCCCTTTAAGTGTGATTTTGGTGTAGTCATTAGAGAGACGCGCCCCCAGCTCCAGCCATTATGGTTGGCTCATCCTCTTGTTCCTCTCCAGCTCTCTTCATGTCCCCCCATCTATCAGTCAGTCTCATCTCCTCTCCCTCGGTGGAAGGCATTAGATGTACACAGCGCAGGCACATAAACTCTAAGTAATGCCTAATGACGGGAAGGTTGGCTGCCTGCGATATATTCCAGCCTCTTCTAAGCAATATATTCATCTAAATGTTCAACACTGAGGGATGATGATGATCTGCTTGGCGTGGGCTCCTCGCTAAAAAATCCATCTTTTAAATAACTGCAGTCATTAGCGGCCCGATGTGACATCAGATATTAGAGTCGGTTTCAATATAAAGTGCGGAAATGATATGTGCGCAAAAACCCAAGAACAACATCGGATGAACTATTCGCTTCTGCGGGTTCGGGAAGGAATATTGTATTATACACGCCGGAGATAAACCAGAGACCATCGTTTCATGGGCTGAGCATTTATTTTACTGTATTGTTTGTATTTAAATATTTCCCCGATGGGATCCATAACTATTCACGTTATATTCACTCTAGAGGATGTGGAAACCTGGGCGTCGCGTTTTTAACCGTTTTGCATCTGGGAAATTTTTGAGAAAAATGTCCCAAACGTTAAAAATCAGCGGGGTAGATTCAGAGAGCAATTACGCCGGCGTATCCATAGATACGCCGCGTAATTGCTAAGCTGCGCCGGCGTATCTACTTTCTGTATTCAGAAAGCTAGATACGCCGACTTTAGCCTAAGATCCGACTGGCGTAAGTCTCTTACGCCGTCGTATCTTAGGGTGCATTCTGACGCTGGCCGCTAGGAGCGCTTCCGTTGTTGTCGGCGTAGAATATGCAAATTGTCTACTTACGCCGATTCACAAACGTACGTGCGCCCGGCGTTCGTTTTTTTATGTCGTTTGCGTTAAGGCTTTTTCGGCGTAAGGCTGCTTCTGCTATTAGGAGGCGCAGCCAATGTTAAGTATGGACGTCGTTCCAGCTTCGAAATTTGAATTATTTATGTTGTTTGCGTAAGTCGTTCGCGAATAGGGCTGGAGGTAATGTACGTTCACGACAAAACCAATACGTTGTTACGCCGTACCTGGAAGCAATGCACACTGGGATATGTACACGGATGGCGCATGACGTACAAAACGTCAATCACGTCAGGTCATCATAAATTTAAATAAAACACGCCCCCCTTCCACATTTGAATTACGTGCGCTTACGCTGGCCCCTTTTACGCTACGCCGCCGCGACTTACGGAGCAAGTGCTTTGTGAATACAGCACTTGCTCCTGTAAGTTACGGCCGCGTAGCGTAAATACGAAACGCTGCGCCGCCGTAACTATGCGCGCCCGTACGTGAATCTACCCCAGCATTTATTTGCTGTAAATTACCTTAAAGCCCTCAAACATTTTGGGCTAGATTCAGAGAGAGTTACTCCGGCGCATCAGTAGATACGCCGTCGTAACTCTGAATCTAGGCCGTCGTAAATTTAAGCGTATTCTGGAAACCAGATACGCTTAAATTAGGCTAAGATACGACCGACGTAAGTCTCTTACGCCGTCGTACCTTAGGGTGCATATTTACGCTGGCCGCTAGGTGGCGCTTCCGTCGTTTTCGGCGTAGAATATGCAAATGACCTGGGTACGCAGATTCACAAACGTACGTGCGCCCGGCGGATTTTTTTACGTCGTTTGCGTAAGGCTTTTTCCGACGTAACGTTACTCCTGCTATATGAGGAGCAACCAATGTTAAGTATGGACCTCGGGCCAGCGTCAAATTTTGCGTCGTTTGCGTAAGTCGTTCGCGAATAGGGCTTTGCGTAAATTACGTTCACGTCTAAAGCATTGACGATTTGCGGCGTAATTTCGAGCATTCGCACTGGGATTCTTTCACGAACGGCGTATCAGCCGTTCGTGAGAAACGTCATTTACGCGGCCACCTCTTCATAATTTGAATTTGGCGCGCTTACGCCGGCAGATGTACGCTACTCCACAGTAACTTAGAGTGCAGATTCTTTGTGAATCCAGCCTCACTAAGTTACGGCGGCGTAGCGTATCTGAGATACACTACGCCCGCACAAACTTACGGCGGGCTTTCTGAATCTGGCCCTCTATATTTTCTGAAAGCAGAGGCCCTGCAGAATAAAATGGTGGCTGTTATGGTATCTGCACAGCTCTTTTTATTTTTCATGATCATTCTATAATTATATGATTTGTTTCAGTTTTTATCAACAAAAATTGATTTTTATTTGCGCAGCTATTTATTAACCCTTTCCCTACCGAGTCATTGTAAAATGACGTCGGCGGGAACCCTCCCTCCCCTCCCTCCGGGTGGACGTCATATGACGTCCTTGCGAACAGGGAAAGGGAGTCACCGCTCCAGGTGGGTCTGCTAAGCAATCGAGAACTTCTCGGGAAACCAAGGGTGCCGGCAATGCACTAGGCAAATGGTAGAAATTTCAAAAGGATGGACAGCCGCACTCCAAAAAAAAACTCTTGAGTTGTCTGTATTGGTAAAATCAATAGAAAATGCACCACAGAAAAGCAGCAAAAATCGGGAAAAGATTAGCCTACACGTTTCACACTGTTTCAGTGCTTAGTCATGGCTAAGCACTGAAACAGTGTGAAACGCGTAGGCTGTTCTTTTTCTTTTTTAGGGAACATATTAACCCCTTCAGCGCCCCCTAGTGTTACCCCCTTCCCTGCCAGTCACATTTACACAGTAATCAGTGCAGTTTTATAGCACTAATCGCCGTATAAATGTGAATGGTCCCAAAAACATGTCAAAAGTGTCCGATGTGTCCGCCGCAATGTCACACTAAAAACCGCAGATCGCCTCCATTACTAGTAAAAAAAATCCATAATTATATTCCCTATTTTGTAGATGCTAGAACTTTTGCGCAAACCTATCAAATACGCTCAATACGATTTTTTTTTTTACCAAAAATATGTAGAAGAATACGTACTGTATCAGCCTAAACTGAGGATTTATTTATTTATTTTTTATTAAATTGTCATTCAAAGTGCGACAGCGCTGAAAACAAAAAATTGGTCTGGGCAGGAAGGGGGTGAAAATGCCCTGTATGGAAGTGGTTAAACTATACAACATTTTTTTTTTTTTTGCAAACCAGCACAATATTATACCTATTCATTTCAATAAATAAACAAATATGTAAGTATATATCAATATTATATCTACTAATTTAAATAAATAAACAGATATATATAAATAAAAAGACAAATTCCCAAAATTGTACTTAAATTATGAACTGGCCTTAAAAATAATAAATAAATATATATATATTATTTGTTTTATTATTATTATGTTTATATATATATATATATATATATATATATATATATATATATATATATATATATATAGAGGTGAGCTGCTGGGATCACTAGAGGTGCATATATGAGATCTTGGTTACGGCTCACTCTATATATTATTTGTTTTATTATTATTATGTTTTTATATATATATATATATATATATAAAAACATAATAATAATAAAACAAATAATATATAGAGTGAGCCGTAACCAAGATCTCATATATGCACCTCTAGTGATCCCAGCAGCTCACCTCTAATCTGGCAAGCTGGATTAGATCAGCCTGATCCTGATGGGTGTGGTCCGTTGTTGGATATCACATACGGGTCTCCATAAAGTGTATTACATGAAAAAGTAAAAAAGGGTAGAAACCAAATGGTGTGATAACGTCACAGAGAGGGGTAGCAATGTCTTCTGATTTAAACCAGTGGAGATGCACTCACATGTGGGTGAAAAAACTGGGGCTCTTATCCACGAACGCCGAGCTCGTCAGTCCCTCCTTCCTCTCCCTTACTGATTCTCCAGGGTTAGGAGTCCCGTGTCCCCAATGGTTCATGAGTCGGCTCTTGTTATGTATGAGGATCTCGGTAGTGTATATGGGGTAAGAGAGAAGGACAAGCCTGATCGTGTGATATCATCAACAATAAACAAAAACCCCCCAGGAATGCCCAGGTAGTAATGCACTCACATGAACAATATAACATAAAAGACCTTCCTCCACGAGTGCGGACTCGCAATAAATCTGTGCCTCCAACACTTCCCCTCTATCTGTGGCTCAGTCCGGACACTCAGATGTGGCAGTCATACATGGGGGGAAGTGGAATAAACAACCACAGCGTAGCCCAGTCAGACGTGAAAAGTTTATTTTAAAAGCACTTAAAAACTCACATTTAAAATCGAAATTGCTGCATCAATCCGACGAGTGGCGAACTCGTATATCCAGTGGTCGGATGCTGGAGTGTGTCAAGCCCTCCAATCCCGACGCGTATCGTCAACATGTGACTTCATCAGTGGGAAAAAGGGATATACGAGTTCGCCACTCGTCGGATTGATGCAGCAATTTCGATTTTAAATGTGAGTTTTTAAGTGCTTTTAAAATAAACTTTTCACGTCTGACTGGGCTACGCTGTGGTTGTTTATTCCACTTCCCCCCATGTATGACTGCCACATCTGAGTGTCCGGACTGAGCCACAGATAGAGGGGAAGTGTTGGAGGCACAGATTTATTGCGAGTCCGCACTCGTGGAGGAAGGTCTTTTATGTTATATTGTTCATGTGAGTGCATTACTACCTGGGCATTCCTGGGGGGTTTTTGTTTATTGTTGATGATATCACACGATCAGGCTTGTCCTTCTCTCTTACCCCATATACACTACCGAGATCCTCATACATAACAAGAGCCGACTCATGAACCATTGGGGACACGGGACTCCTAACCCTGGAGAATCAGTAAGGGAGAGGAAGGAGGGACTGACGAGCTCGGCGTTCGTGGATAAGAGCCCCAGTTTTTTCACCCACATGTGAGTGCATCTCCACTGGTTTAAATCAGAAGACATTGCTACCCCTCTCTGTGACGTTATCACACCATTTGGTTTCTACCCTTTTTACTTTTTCATGTAATACACTTTATGGAGACCCGTATGTGATATTCAACAACGGACCACACCCATCAGGATCAGGCTGATCTAATCCAGCTTGCCAGATTAGAGGTGAGCTGCTGGGATCACTAGAGGTGCATATATGAGATCTTGGTTACGGCTCACTCTATATCTTTCACCCTTTTTGGATACACGGCCTCCTTCTTCTGAAATACTTTGACCCTTATTCTTATTTTTATTTTTATTTTTATATTTATTTTTATTTCTATTTTTTTTTTTTTTTTTATTGTTGTGTTTTTCAACATTTTTCACTTCACAACGTTATTGATTGGATAAAGTATTGATGAACTGCACCCCTACATGGTTGGATTTTGTTGTACCTGGACCTCTTCAGCACTGTGCCCTTGATTAATGACTATTCAACAATATTGTTTACTGGTATATTAGTGTCACTCCCCCTTTTTTGGACTTTCCCCACCCATTTTTTGTACTTGTATATGTATGTGGTTATATGCACACACACATTAATTTGTATAACACTTGACAGCGCAAATATTTCACTTGTTACAATTATCACTTTTTGTCTATCGAGGTAGACCCCTTTTTTATTTGCAGCAGTATCCCCACTTTTCACTTGTCCCCTCACTCTAGACAGCGCAGGAGTTCACTTCACTTAAATAATATATATATATATATATATATATATATATATATATATATATATATATATATATATATATATATATATATATATATATATATATATATTTTAAGGCCAGTTCATAATTTAAGTACTCAATTTTGGGAATATTTTTTTCCTATGCACAGCAGGGGCAGATGCTGGAGAATGGGGGAAAGGGGAAAAGGGAGGTTTTAAAATATTGGAGCAAATGTTGTATTAAATATGTTTTTTTAGTTTACTATATACCAGGGGTCTCCAAACTGCGGCCCGAGGGCCGGATGTGGCCCTTTGCTAGCCTTCACCTGGCCCTTGGGGCAGTATTGCTCCCAATGATATGAGGCACTATTCTTCCCAATGGCACCAACAATGGGGCACTATTTCTTAGACTAATAGCAATGATGGAGCACTTTTCCTCCTCCTACTGCCCACCAACACTGGGGCCATGTTTATTCTCACTGTTGCTCGGCCCTGGGGCATTTTCTACCCCAACTGGTCAGAATCCGGCCCCCCTGAAATCTGAAACTGGCCCTTTGCTTTAAAAGTATGGAAACCCCTGCTATATATAAATATATATATATATATATAAAAATGATATATATATATATATATATATATATATATATATATATATATATATATATATATTAGGCTAGTTCGTAATTTAGTTACTCCTTGGAATTTTTTTTTTTTTTTTTTCAGATACTGTAGAATGGGGAAGGCTTGACTTTGTGCAATAGAAAGATGGAAGTGAACACCGCAGGACCCCATTAGGAAGCAATATTCATTTATTTTTTCGGGGAGGCGGAATACTCACAAATGAAACATACCAAATCCATAAATGGAGCATGCAAAGGCCAATTATTTGCTGCTTTATAAATCTCTCCAATATTTTGCCATTATGTCCCATGAAAAGGACAACCAAGAGTGGATCCTAAATGTCACCCATTACATAAAGAACAAATGTACGAGAGTATCAGATTGTCAGCCTCTGGGGCCGAAGAGAAAAAAACTTACTTAACCGCTTAACCTCTGGAAGATTTACCCCCTTTCCTGACCAGGACGTTTTATGCAATACGGCACTGCGTTACTTTGACAATTGCGCGATCATGCAGCGCTGTACACAAATAAAATGTACGTAATTTTTTCCCCACAAACAGCTTTCTTTTGGTTGCATTTGATCACCTCTGCGGTTTTTATTTTTTACGCTATAAAAATGAAATTTTGGGATTTTTTTTTTAACTTTCTGCAAAAAAAAAAAAACATATCCAATAAAACAAAAAACAAAATCATAAATTTAGGCCAACATGTATTTCACTACATATTTTTGGTACAAAAAATCTATAGCGTCTACAAACTATGAGATAAATACTGACATTTTTATTGAATTTTCTTTCATGCTAGTAATGGTGGCAGGACTGCGATGTTGTGGAGGACAATCGGACACTAACTAACACTTGGTGGGAACCAGTGACACAAATACAGTACCTGTCGCCGACGGCATCGCGCTGATTCTCGGCGACATGGTGTCGACATCTCGCACTCGCTGGAATAGTAAAAGCACATTCCAGCGAGCGCGTCATAGAAGCGACGGGGATCCGACTTGGATTCCCGCCAATTCTAGCCGCGGCGTTTTGGTATAAATCATGAGGGGGGAACTCCACGCCAAATTTTAAATAAAAAAACGGCATGGGTTCCCCCCCAGGGGCATACCAGGCCCTTAGGTCTGGTATGGGTTGTAAGGAGAACCCCCCTATGCCGAAAAAAATGGCGTGGGGATCCCCCTACAATCCATACCAGACCCGTATCCAAAGCACGCCGCCCAAGAAAGGAGTGGGGACGAGCGAGCGCCCCCCCTCCTGAGCCGTACCAGGCTGCATGCCCTCAACATGGGGGGGTTGGGTGCCCTGGGGGGGAACCCATGCCCGTTTTTTATTTAAAATTTGGTGTGGAGTTCCCCCTCATGATTCATACCAAACGCAGCGGCTAGAATTGGCGGGAATCCAAGTCGTATCCCCGTCGCTTCTATGACGCCTTTTTCCCCATCGCGCCGAGCCGGCTCGGCGCTGGCTCCCGCGACTGGGCTCGTAGGTGGTCAATCTCGCCGAGAAAGGGAGCGAGATTGACACAATCAGTGTTAACAATATGCACTGTAGCCTCGTACACACGCTTGGTTTACTCGGCAAGAACCAGCAAGAAAACTGCTGGCAGAGCTTTCTTGCCGAGTACACCACGCGTGGGGGGGTTTAGTGCCATTTTCGGAAATAAAATAATCTGTTTGCTTAACGGTTGGATTGTGAATTGTGCGTTTCTGTTATTTTGGGTTCATTCACTTCTATCCGCGGTCAATAAATCACTCGGCTTTTACTGGTCACCCTCTCTTCATGTTTGTGGACAACCTTGAATTTATTTTTTTTGGAAACTTCTTCCCGGGGAAATGGAAGTTTCACCAAAGCCAAATGGGAGATGTAATCCCGTGGAAATCATTTTATTTGTCACGGCGCCAGCAGAACCATTATTACTGTCACTGATAAGTGCTGTCCGGGCCAAGCTGTCCGGTGTCAGGAGGACTTTCACTTCTTCCTCTTTATCTTGTCATTGAGTCTTCATTCCTCTCCCTCTGATACAAAATATCACATTAAACACATTCTGCTGATGTTTTATTACTAATTGCAGAATGTAACCCTTGTAATAATAACATGTGCTACATTGTACAGATCTAATCTCCATTCTACAGACACGAGGCATCGCTGACATTGTTACTTATTCTAATTTCTGTTGCTCTTTAGTCGTATTAACCACTTCAGCCCCAGACCATTATGCAGCTTAAAGACCAGGCCACTTTTTGAGATTCGGCACTGCATCGCTTTAATTGACAATTGCGCGGTCGTGCGACGTGGCTCCCATACAAAATTGGCGTCTTTTTTTCCCACAAATAGAGCTTTCTTTTTGTGGTATTTGATCACCGCTGCGGTTTTAATTATTTTGCGCTATAAACAAAAACAGAGCGACTATTTTGAAAAAAAGACAATGGCCTAGATTCACAAAGCACTTACGCCGACGTATAACAAGTTACGGCGACGTAAGTGCAAATGTGCGCCGTCGTATCTGTGCGCCATACCCACAAACAGATATGCGCCTAAAACCAGGCTACACCCCGCCGACGTAGCTTGCTTACGCCGGCGTAGGGTGGGCGCACATTTAGGCTAGGTGCATGGTGCCACTCCCATTGATTAGCCATTCCAACATGCAAATGAGGGAAATACGGTGATTCACGAACCTGCATGTGCCTGACGCAGGCTACGAGAGGTGCGCAAAAGTTGCACGTCCGGCGTAAAGTTATGCCCCATAAAGGAGGTGCAACCCAGCAGCAGACATGCACAGGTCTGCACCAGGGAACACAAGCCGGCGTATTTTACGTTGGACGTGTGTCTGGCTGGGCGTAGGTTACGTTCACGCCGTACACAGTGATCCGACGTAGTTTAGGCAGTTGTTCCGACGTGGTTGTGAGCAGGCGCAGGGGGATGCGTCCACGTCACGGTGCATGCGCAGTTCGTGATACGTATCTGTCTGGCGCTCGGCCCATCATTTGCATGGGGTCATGCCTCATTTGCATGGGTCATGCCCACTTCCACCTACGCCGGCGTACGCCTTCGAATCCCACGCCACGCTGGCGCAGCGTTGGGAGCACTGGCTTGCTGAATTCATTGCTTGCCTCTCTGCGCTGCGTTGGCATAGTGTACATTGGTTACTCTACGGCGGCGTAATGTGCGCCTTGTTCTCTGTAAATCTGGGCCAATATGTTTTAATAAATATCCCCAAAAAATATATAATTTTTTTTTCAAAGTTTAGGCCGATACGTATTCTTCTACATATTTTTGGTATAAAAAGAAATCGCAATAAGCATTTATTGATTGGTTTGCGCAAAAGTTATAGCATCTACAAAATAGGGGGATAGTTTAATTTTTTTTTTTTAAATAATATTTTTTTTCTAGTAATGGCGGCTATCTGCGATTTTTATCGTGACTGCGACATTACGGCGGACACATCGGACACTTTTGATGCTATTTTGGGACCGTTGTCAATTTTACAGCGAACAGTAGGGGGCGCTGAAGGGGTTAAGTGTGTCCTAATGTGTGATTCTTATTGTAGGGGGGCGTGGCTGGGTGTGTGACGTCACTGATCGTCGTTCCCTATGACAGGGAACAGACGATCACTGACAGTCTGACTAGGAAGCACTGGGAAAGGTTTGTTTACACTTACCTCTCCCCGTTCTTCCTCTCTGTGACCCGATCGCGGGACACCGGCGGCAATCGAGTCCGTTGTTCCCGCGGGGACGGTCATGGAGAAGAGGACTGGGCACGACGGACCATCAGTCAGCTTCATCGGTTAACCAATGAAAACGGTCCATCAGACCGTTCTCATCGGATGGACCGATCGTGTGTACAGGGCTTTATCTGCAAGATCAAGCCTCAATAAGAAAACTGCAGCCACCACATCTGAGAATCAGTAAGCTGCAATATAAGACATTTTTATTTTTGGGTTTAATTCCTCTTTAAACTGACATTCAATTCCTTTATATTTACTAGCACTATTTATTATTCGTCATGTTATTATTATTATTATTATTTTTTTTAACAACAATAAATGAGAACCTCTCTCTTGACCTGTAGATATTTTTCTGTTCTTTTACTTTTTATATTGGTGGATTTTTCAGACTTTTGTAACAAAAACAAAAAATAAAAAATCTCTTACAGGCTCAAGGTCAGCTGGAGCAAATATATTGCAGCTTTGTGAGTTATTGCTTCGAGATATCAAAGCCTCTCGCCGGCACACAAAGTTCTGTTTATTCTTTCTTATGTTTAGAAGCTTCTGTGACCATGACATTTATAGACATGTGTCCTGTGTACATGGATTAAAGGAGGAGGATATTCATGGAGACACAATGAATCCATAGGAGTCCTTACAATGCGTGAGGACGTACAGTATACAGAGCTTCTGTGTTCAGAACCAAGATAAAGCCTGGAAAACCCGGGTTAGAACTCCAGACAGCACTGCACAGAGGCCTGGATTCAGAACCTTGGATGGCGCCACCCAGTAGTAAGATTACCTAGGTTCAGAATCTTGGACCGTGCCACATAGCAATCAGACAGCACCATAAAGCTGTCAGCTATACTGGGTTCAGAATCTTGGATAGCACCATCCAACAGTCTGTGATTACCTAGGTTCGTAACCTTAGACAGTGCCACATAGCAGACAACCTGAGTTCAGAGCCTTGGACAACACCACAAGGTTGTCAGACAACCTGGATTCAGAGCCTTGGACAACACCACAAAGCTGCAAGACACCCAAGGTTCAGAAACTTGGACAACACCACAAGGTTGTCAGACAACCTGGATTCAGAGCCTTGGCCAACACCACAAAGCTGCAAGACACCCAAGGTTCAGAAACTTGGACAACACCACAAGGTTGTCAGACAACCTGGATTCAGAGCCTTGGACAACACCACACAGCTGCAAGATGCCCATGGTTCATAAACTTGGACAACACCATCAGACAACTTGGGTTCAGAGCATTACCATAAAGCTCTCAGATATCCTGGGTTCAGAATCTTGGATTCTACCATCCAACAGTCATATTACCTAGGTTGGGAACCTTAGACAGTGCCACATAGCAGTCAGACAACTTGGGTTCAGAGCCTTGGACAGCACCACAAGGTTGTCAGACAACCTGGATTCAGAGCCTTGGACAACACCACAAAGTTGTAAGACACCCAAGGTTCAGAGCCTTGGACAACACCACAAAGTTGTATGATGTTCAATGTTCAGAAACTTGGACAACACCACAAAGCCATCAGAAAACTTGGGTTCAGAGCTTTAGACAGCACCATATAGCTGTCAGATATCCTGGGTTCAGAATTTTGGATAGAACCATCCAACAGTCAGATTACCTAGGTTGGGAACCTTAGGCCCCGTACACACGAGAGGATCCATCCGCTGAAAAATCTCAGCGGATCGGTTTCAGCGGATAGATCCCCTGGTGTGTACGTTCCAGCGGATATTTATCCACGGATATTTCCGAATTCCAGCAGATAAAAATTTGTAAGCATGCTAACAAATCTATCCGCTGGAATCGGCTCCAGCGGATCGATCCGGTGGTCTGTACAGACTCACCGGATCGGTCCGTCCGAACCCGTCCCTCGCATGCATCGTAATGATTCGACGCATGCGTGGATTTCCTTATATGACAGCGTCGCGCACGTCGCCGCGTCATCATCGCGGCGATGGCGCGACACGTCACCGCGGTTGAAATCCGCGCAGATTTGGATCCGATGGTGAGTACATGCCAACGGATCCAAATCCGCCAGAGGATTTATCCGCGGAAACGGTCCGGTGGACCGTATCCGCGGATCAATCCTATCGTGTGTACCAGGCCTTGGACAGTGCCACATAACAGTGAGACAACCTGGATTGAGAGCCTTGGACAACACCACAAAGCTGCAAGACACCCAAGGTTCGGAAACTTGGACAACACCACAAAGCCATCAGACAACTTGGGTTCAGAGAATTACCATAAAGCTCTCAGATATCCTGGGTTCATAATCTTGGATAGTACCATCCAACAGTCAGATTACCTATGTTCGTATTGGTAACCTCAACACCACAAAGCTATCAGACAACCTGGGTTCAGAGCATTGGACAGCACCATAAAGCTGTCAGATGACTTGGGTTCAAAATCTTGGACCGTGCCACATAGCAATCAGACAACATGGGTTCAGGGCATCAGACCTCACCATAAAGCTTAGATAACCTGGGTTAAGAATCTCGAATAGTACCATCCAACAGACTGATTACCTAGGTTCGTAACCTTAGACAGTGCCACATAGCAGTCAGACAACCTGGATTCAGAGCCTTGGACAACACCACAAAGCTGCAAGACACCCAAGGTTCAGAAACTTGGACAGCACCACAAAGCCATCAAACAACTTGGGTTCAGAGGATAACCATAAAGCTGTCAGATATCCTGGGCTCAGAATCTTGGATTCTACCATCCAACACTCAGATTACCTAGGTTTGGAGCCTTAGCGCTGCATAGCAGTCATACAACCCGGGTTCAAAACCTTGGACAACACCACTAAGCTGTCAGATGACCTGGGCTCAGAATCTTGGATAGTACCATCCAACAGTCAGATTACCTAGGTTGGGAACCTTAGACAGTGCTACATAGCAGTCAGACAACTTGGGTTCAGAACCTTGGTTAACACCACAAAGCTGTCAGACAACCTGGGTTCAGAGCATTAGACAGCACCATAAAGCTGTCAGATAACTTGGGTTCAAAATCTTGGACCGTGCCACATAGCAATCAGACAACATGGGTTCAGGGCATCAGACAGCACCATAAAGCTGTCAGATGACCTGGGTTCAGAATCTTGGATAGTACCATCCAACAGTCAGATTACCTAGGTTCGGAACCTTAGACAGTGACACATAGCAGTCAGACAACCTGGAATCAGAGCATTAGACAGCATTACAAAGTTGTCAGATAACCTGGGTTCAGAACTTCGGACAGCTCCACTGAGCAGTCAGATAACTTGGAATCAGAACCTTGGAAAAAAGCATAGAGCACTAAGATAACCTGGTAACCTGGGTTCAAAACAACCTTCGACAGCGCCATATAGCATTTGTATAACCCTGGATTCAGAACCTTGGACAGTGCCTCAGAGCAGTCTTATAGTCTGGTTTCAGAACCTCAGACAGCACCACAGGACAGTTTTATATCCTTGGTTCAGAACCTGAAATAGCCCCATATATAACCCTAGATTTAGAACCTCCGATAGCACCTCAGAGCAGTCTTCTATCCTGGATTCAGAACCTTGGACAGCACCACAGAGCAGTCTTATATGCTGGGTTCAAAATCTTGGACAACACCAAAAAGCTGTCCCGCAACCTGGGCTCAGAACCTTAGACAAACACCACAAAGCTGTCTGACAACTTGGGCTCAGAACCTTGGACAAACACCACAAAGCTGTCAGACTACCTGGGTTCAGAGCATTAGACAGCACCACAAAATTGTCAGGTATACTGGATTCAGAACCTCGGGAAGCACCACTGATCCGTCATATTAATTGGGATCAGAACCTTGGAAAAACAATACATACAGCACCTGGAAACCTGGGCTCAAAACAATCTTAGACAACACCATACAGCAGTCATATAACCCTAGAATCAGAACCTCGAACAGTGCCTCAGAGCAGTCTTATGTTCTGGGTTCAGAACCTCAAAGAGCACCATATAGCATTTATATAACCCTGAATTCAGAACCTCAGACAGCACCACAGAGCAGTCGTATGTCCTGTATTCAGAACCTTGGACAGCGCCTCAGATCAGTCATATATTATGGGTTCAGAACCTTGGACAGCACCTCAGATCAGTCATATATTATGGGCTCAGAACCTTGGACAGCGCCTCAGATCAGTCATATATTATGGGCTCAGAACCTTGGACAGCGCCTCAGATCAGTCATATATTATGGGCTCAGAACCTTGGACAGCGCCTCAGATCAGTCATATATTATGGGTTCAGAACCTTGGACAGCGCCTCAGATCAGTCATATATTATGGGTTCAGAACCTTGGACAGCGCCTCAGATCAGTCATATATTGTGGGTTCAGAACCTTGCATAGCGCCTCAGATCAGTCATATATTATGGGTTCAGACCTTGGACAGCACCTCAGATCAGTCATATATTATGGGTTCAGACCTTGGACAGCACCTCAGATCAGTCATATATTATGGGCTCAGAACCTTGTATAGCGCCTCAGATCAATCATATATTGTGGGTTCAGAACCTTGGACAGCACCTCAGATCGGTCATATATTGTGGGTTCAGAACCTTGGATAGCATCTCAGATCAGTCATATATTATGGGTTCAGAACCTTGGATAGCGTCTCAGTTCAGTCATATATTATGGGTTCAGAACCTTGGACAGCACCTCAGATCAGTCATATATTGTGGGTTCAGAACCTCGGACAGCACCTCAGATCAGTCATATATTATGGGTTCAGAACCTTGGACAGCACCTCAGATCAGTCATATATTATGGGTTCAGAACCTTGGACAGCACCTCAGAGCAGTCATATATTATGGGTTCAGAACCTTGGACAGCGCCACCAAACATTTCAATAATGTTTTAGTACCTTGGATAGCACTGCACAGGATCTGAATAAAATAATGTATTTTCAAAAGCAACTCCCTGAAGTTGATTTGGTGAAGTGTATGTGTGTTCACAATCAATATGCTTAGGAAGAGAGAGAGAGAGAGAGAAGAGAGTCACCCCATCAGATTTCTGCTGCTCCTTCACAGTCCAATGACATCAGTAGGGAGGTTGCTAATCACTATTATTTAATGCAGTGTTTATCTTAGAATTGTAAGAGAAAAATAAGTAAAAAGAAGTAAAAAAAAATAAAAGCCATATATGTATTTCTATTGTGTTTGCTGCTTTCCTGGAGTTCAGCTTGGGAAAATAAAACAAGAGATTATTATGGGTAATCAGTTCCATTCACTTATGGGTTTTGTTCATCAGCTTCATTGTGTTTTCAAGAACAATCCCAGGACATAAAAAGTGAATCCAGGTGACAAATGTCATCCCCCGGGATCCTTATCAGCCTGCAGATCATATGATCTCTGTATATAGTACTGGTGATAGTAGTATGAGGGACTATGTCACATTATTCATTCCGAAAATAGAAGACACACCGAGTAATATTTACATCCACATTGCTGAATGCAGTAAATCCTGAGGCTGGGCGGGTGACGTCTTCTATGAGATGTGCCAGGAGGTGACATGCCCTTCAGGCATTCTGATTTTGCAGTGGAGACCTTATGATGACATCGGGAGATTGATGGATCTTCTCCACCGAATGTCACCAA